>NC_092149.1:4526283-4697089 GCF_045791955.1 Oncorhynchus clarkii lewisi | reverse complement strand
TGTCTCCTCCCTCTCTCCCTCTCTTCCTCCCTTCTCTCTCTGTCTCCTCCCTCTCTCCCTCTCTTCCTCCCTTCTCTCTCTGCCTCCTCCCTCTTCCTCCCTTCTCTCTCTGTCTCCTCCTTCTCTCCCTCTCTTCCTCCCTTCTCTCTCTGCCTCCTCCCCCTCTCTCTCCCTCCTCCCTTCTCTCTCTGCCTCCTCCCTCTCTTCCTCCCTTCTCTCTCTGCCTCATCCCTCTCTCCCTCTCTTCCTCCCTTCTCTCTCTGCCTCCTCCCCCTCTCTCTACCTCCTCCCTTCTCTGTGTGTGAGCGTAGTCTGGGCGCTCAGCCAAGTAGAATGTGTTTTTGAATGAATATCTGATGCGGCTGGCTGTGGGAGGAGCTATGTTACTGGAGTACTGGGAGAAAAGGAGGGAGGGAGCGTGGGAGAGAGAGAGAGAGACAGACTGAATGAGAGAGAGATGGAGAGAGAGAGAGAGAGAAAGGGAGAAAGGGAGAGACAGAGAGAGAGAAAGGGAGAGACAGAGAGAGAGGTCTGACTGCCTTGCATAACACACGTTGGAGCAGCTTTGCACGCAGGACTTCATGTGATTCTTCAACCAGGGGGACTTCCTCTATCGCTGGCTCATCACAGAGCCTTACGGCTGGGTGTACATGTTCACCCGCTCTCCCGGACGTACCCTACCTGGAGCCTGGAGGAAAACAGGGCTGGCTCTGAAAAATAGACCTGCACAAAGGAGACGTAGAGAAAGAGGATTTCCCTATAGGAATACGTAGTGTAGAAGCTACACAGGCAAGAGGAAGTCTGACAATGCTCTGCCAGCTGTGGCTGTGTACAGCCTGGTAAGCTTTTCCCCTCTCCCTCGGCAAAGGCAGTGTTTCTTCTGGTTTCTTCTTGATTTGTGGAATAGTATTTTGGACCCTGGTCCTCTCCACTCATGCGTTCATCACCACTGTCATTCCCTCATCCAGTAATGCCCCTAGAGGCTACAGAACGTACACTGCATCGGGTTGGTCTTTGGATCGCATTACGATAAATACATTTACAAAAGAGCCAAGTCATACAGGTTTTGTAGAGAGAGGCGTTTGCTTGTTTACACGGGAATCTCTGACCTCTCTGTTTGTCTCTGCCTCTCTGTCTCCATCTGTCTGTGTCTGTCTGTCGTCTAACATTGTGTGAGCTAGCTTAGTGAGGAGATGAGCGATGCAGGACGCTGGAGTCATTGTGAAAAGAAGACAAACAGCCAGCTAGCCACAGCTCTCTCTCTCTCTCTCTCTCTCTCTCTCTCTCTCTCACGCTAATACTGCGTTCATAACTAAATGGGAATTTAGCACATACGACTGGGAAAAATCCAGTTGAACGGCCCTCCAACCGGTAATTACTAGTGTAAAACTCATCTGTCATCCTGAGCTGCCACTTCACCCACATGCTGACCTCTGACGTCACCAAGGAAATGACCTTCATAACAGCATTTTGGGTATTTAACTGCAACAACAAAACTTTTTAAAAATAAAAATCAATCTGTTAATATGTTGTTTTTTTTAACACTATAATTAGTTTATAAGCACGATAGCTGTATTTTTAGTTTATGGTCATTAGCCAATCGGCGTTACTTTAAACTTGTTTAAAGTATGTGAATGCATCCAACTTTGTAAATTCCCACCTCCCACTTGGTGACGAACACAGCATTAGAATCTCCTTTACACTCCTGGTCCGCCTTTTAAAGGGAGAGTCAGTCGGGGAATGGAAGGGTTTATTTGGAGCATTAAAGCTAGTAGCCAAATAGACACACACAGATGGTTAACCTTGTGTTTGGTACATTTATAGGAGGTTTGTGGGGGAAAGGTAATATCTGATGGAGAGTGTAGACAGTCAGTTAGTCGTTGTCAGTCAGCCTGTCATTCAGTCAACCAGTCAGTCATTCAGCCAGTCAGTCAGCCAGTCAGTCAGCCAGTCAGTCAGCCAGTCAATCAGTCAGTCAATCAACCTGAGTTGAGTCATTCAGCCAGTCAGTCAGTCAGTCAGTCAGTCAGACAGCTAGCCAGCCAGTCAGTCAGTCAGTCAGTCAATCAGTCAGCCTGTCATTCAGTCAACCAGTCAGTCATTCAGCCAGTCAGCCAATCATTCAGCCTGTCATTCAGTCAACCAGTCAGTCATTCAGCCAGTCAGCCAATCATTCAGCCAGTTAACCAGTCAGTCAGCCAGTCAATCAGTCAGTCAATCAACCAGTCAGTCAGTCATTCAGCCAGTCAGTCAGTCAGTTAGTCAGTCAGTTAGTCAGTCAGTCAGTCAGCCAGCCAGCCAGCCATTCAGTCAACCAGTCAGTTAGTCAGTCAGTCAGACAGCCAGCTAGTCATTGTCAGTCATTCATTAATTCAGTCATTCAGCCAGCCTGTCTATCAGTCAGTTAGTCAGCCAGCCAGTCAGTCATTCAATCAGTCAGTCAGTAAGCCAGTCAGTCATCCATTCAGTCAACCATTCAGTCAGCCAGCCATCCAGCCAGTCATTCAGTCAGTCATACGTAGTGTAGTCTCTGTGACAACAACAGAGTCAGGTGACAGAAACACAGCAAGGCAACATGTTGTTTCATCGTCAATGTTTGGTTGTTTTTTGTTGTTATTTGGTCGTCAAAGCTCATTTCTGGGAATAATGTACATAATGTGACCATGGCCCATAAGGTCAAGTGCTCTATATAGGGAATAGGGTGCCATACGGGATGCAACTAGTCCCTCTCCAGATCTGCCTAGCCAAAGGACCCAAAGAGCTTCCTGTATTTGTGCACTGTGAGTTTAGTACATGAGTGTTCTCATCAGTGTTATCTTACTGGCCGTGTGTTTGTTGGTCTCAAGGTTATAATAATAACTGTGGGAAATGGAGAAGGTTTCCTCCTTGGTGTCTGTGCTGCTTGCTATCCATGTCAGTGAGTGCCTGCATCCCAAATGCCATCGTACAGATACACTACATGACCAGAAGTATGTGGACACCTGCTCTTCAAACATCTCCTTCCAAAATCATGGGCATTAATATGGAGTTGGTCCCCCCTTTGCTGCTATAACAGCCTCCCGTCTTCTGGGAAGGATTTCCACTAGATGTTGGAACATTGCTGTGGGGTCTTGCTTCTATTCAGCCACAAGAGCATTAGTGAGGTCAGGCACTGATGTTAGACGATGAGGCCTGGCTCGCAGTCGGCGTTCCAATTCATCCCAAAGGTGATCGATAGGGTACAGGTCAGGTCTTTGTGCAGGCCAGTCAAAATTTTCCACACTGATCATGACAAACCATTTCTGTACAGACCTTGCTTTGTGCACAGGGGCATTGTCATGCTGAAACAGGAAAGGGCCTTCCCCAAACTGTTGCCACAAAGTTGGAAGCACAGAATCGTCTGGAATGTCATTGTCTGCTGTAGTGTTAAGATTTCCCTTCATTGGAACTAAAGGGCACAAACCATGAAAAACAGCTCCAGTTCATTATTCCTCCCCCACCAAACTTGGAGCAGGTAGTGTTGTCCTGGCATCCACCAAACCCAGATTTAGGACATAGCCAGTCATTGGTAGTGAGTTGAGATGAGGTGAGGTGAGGTAGGTGAGATGAGGTGATGTAGGTGAGGTGAGGTAGGTGAGGTGAAGTAGGTGAGGTGAGGTAGGTGAGGTGAGGTGATGTAGGTGAGGTGAAGTAGGTGAGGTGAGGTGATGTAGGTGAGGTGAGGTAGGTGAGTTGAGTTGAGGTAGGTGAGGTGAGGTAGGTGAGATGAAGTAGGTGAGGTGAGTTGAAGTGAAGTGAGGTGAGGTAGGTGAGGTGAGGTAGGTGAGGTGAGGTAGGTGAGGTGAGTTGAGGTGAGATGAGGTGAGGAAGGTGAATTGAGGTGAGGTGAGTTGAAGTGAGGTGAGGTAGGTGAGGTGAGGTAGGTGAGTTGAGTTGAGGTGAGGTAGATGAGTTGAGGTGAGGTGAGGTGAGGTGAGGTAGGTGAGTTGAGGTGAGGTGAGGTGAGGTAGTTGAGTTGAGGTGAGGTGAGGTGAGTTGGGTGAGTTGAGTTGAGGTAAGGTGAGGTAGGTGAGGTGAGGTAGGTAAGGTGAGTGAGTGGTAGTGAATGGAACAATGCTTGTTCCCATTCAGGACGTGTCTGCTGCCTCTGGGGCATGTGAGGAGAGACTCTCCATATAGCTGAGCACAGGAAAGTTGTCCAAGGGTGCTGGGATCCTCTGGTTGTCTTTAGCGTGTGTGTGTGTGTGTGTGTGTGTGTGTGTGTGTGTGTGTGTGTGTGTGTTGGACTCTAAACAGATTTCTATCTTTACACCAGTGGAAAGTGGGACATGGTGTCTCCGTGTTGTGACTCTCCTGTAACCATGCCTCAGAGATTGTTGTTGTGTTACCGCAGTGTTCATTGTCAAGGCTCGGGTTGTCGTGGTGTTTTCCTCGTGGTGTTATCATGGGATTGCCATGGTGATGGGGTTGTGCTGTAGCAGTGTCGTAGTGTGTGTGTCTGTGTGGAGCTAATCGACAATGTCTGCGTGAAGTGGAGGCTATATGGTGCTCTGATGCTAAAGGCACCGCTTAATGTGGGTCAGGAAAAGCAGCTCTCTCTCTCCCTCCCCTCTCTCTTTATCTCTCTTTCTCTCTTCTCCCATCCTCTGCCACTTTCTGTTTTTCCTCTCTCCCGCCCTCTCGCTTTGTTTTTCTCTCTCTTTTTTCCCTTCCCTCTTTCTCTGTCACTCCATGTTTTTCACTGCATCTCTCCCTGCCTGCCATCATGCGTTGTCTTTCTGTTGATCTATTTCTCCCTCCCTGCCTGCCATCATGCTTTCTGTCTTCCTGCCTCTCTGTTTATCTCCTCTCCTTCTCCCTTTCTTCCTGCCTCTGTTTATCTCCTCTCCTCCCTTTCTTCCTGCCTCTGTTTATCTCCTCTCCTTCTCCCTTTCTTCCTGCCTCTGTTTATCTCCTCTCCTTCTCCCTTTCTTCCTGCCTCTGTTTATCTCCTCTCCTTCTCCCTTTCTTCCTGCCTCTGTTTATCTCCTCTCCTTCTCCCTTTCTTTCTGCCTCTGTTTATCTCCTCTCTTTCTCCCTTTCTTCCTGCCTCTCTGTTTATCTCCTCCCCTTCTCCCTTTCTTCCTGCCTCTCTGTTTATCTCCTCTCCTTCTCCCTTTCTTTCTGCCTCTGTTTATCTCCTCTCCTTCTCCCTTTCTTCCTGCCTCTGTTTATCTCCTCTCCTTCTCCCTTTCTTTCTGCCTCTGTTTATCTCCTCTCCTTCTCCCCTTCTTCCCGCCTCTCTGTTTATCTCCTCTCCTTCTCCCTTTCTTTCTGCCTCTGTTTATCTCCTCTCCTTCTCCCTTTCTTCCTGCCTCTGTTTATCTCCTCTCCTTCTCCCTTTCTTCCTGCCTCTCTGTTTATCTCCTCTCCTTCTCCCTTTCTTCCTGCCTCTGTTTATCTCCTCTCCTTCTCCCTTTCTTCCTGCCTCTCTGTTTATCTCCTCCCCTTCTCCCTTTCTTCCTGCCTCTCTGTTTATCTCCTCCCCTTCTCCCTTTCTTCCTGCCTCTCTGTTTATCTCTCCTTCTCCCTTTCTTCCTGCCTCTCTGTTTATCTCCTCTCCTTCTCCCTTTCTTCCTGTCTCTCTGTTTATCTCCTTTCTTGCCTCTCAGCTGCACCTCTCCTTTGTTACCTCTGGTACATCTAGCAGGCTTTATCAGGCTGTTCTGTTATAGATATAGAATGGTGCATCTAGCAGGCTTTATCAAGCTGTTCTGTTATAGATATAGAATGGTACATCTAGCAGGCTTTATCAGGCTGTTCTGTTATAGATATAGAATGGTACATCTAGCAGGCTTTATCAGGCTGTTCTGTTATAGATATAGAATGGTACATCTAGCAGGCTTTATCAGGCTGTTCTGTTATAGATATAGAATGGTACATCGAGCAGGCTTTATCAAGCTGTTCTGTTATAGATATAGAATGGTACATCTAGCAGGCTTTATCAGGCACACATGGAGGTTCACTGAGGTCTTCAGTCCGGTTGACTGTATGTTTATTGTTGAATGTGTAGATGATGTAGATGTGATGACGTGAGGCAGGGGGTAATATACACAATACAACATGACTTCCTAGAACATCATGATGTGATTGTCAAATTATAATTTCAATGAGGAGTGAAATGGATGGACACACAAGCACGCACATAAATACACACACACAGGCCTCCCGAGTGGCGCAGTGGTCTAAGGTACTGCATCGCTAGCTGTGCCACTAGAGATTCTGGGTTCGAGTCCAGGCACTGTCGCAGCTGGCCGCGACCGGGAGACCCATGGGGTGGTGCACAATTGGCCCAGCGTCGTCCGGGTTAGGGGAGGGTTTGGCCGGCAGGGATGTCCTTGTCCCATCACGCACTAGCGACTCCTGTGGTGGGCCGGGCGCAGTGCACGCTGACACGGTCGTCAGGTGTACGGTGTTTCCTCTGACACATTGGTGCGGCTGGCTTCCAGGTTAAGTGGGCATTGTGTCAAGAAGCAGTGCGGCTTGGTTGGGTTGTGTTTCGGAGGACGCATGGCTCTCGACCTTCGTCTCTCCCGAGTCCGTACGGGAGTTGCAGCGATGAGACAAGACTGTAACTACTAATTGGAAACCAGGATATTGGGGAGAAAAAGGGGTAAACATAATTGATATAAATACACACAGAACAACAACAACAACCAGGATGTCATTTGATCTGGTGTCTGGCTTGATTTTCACACCTACCTTTTTCCACTCACAGTCATTGAAGCAGGGGTTGGTACCGGTTCAGGAAACAGAACCAAAAACGGTGAAAAAACAACAAAAATTCAAGTAACAGAAATAGAACCAGCAACTAGTGTTCCGGAACAGAACTGTTATTTTCAAATCTTGAGAATCGGTTAATAATGTCATTGTTTTGTTCCCGAAAATATTCTGTATTTAAGTACAGTTCTGATGCTAGTAATAGCCTAAACTCATGCCATGATGTTCAGCGCTTCAAGCCAAGCCTGTTACATGTCCACCCCTCTTTCTCACTCTCTACTCACCCGCATCTCATGCCTGCAGGGGCGCATATTAAAATATGGAATGTCATGATTGCATATATCCTTTGACGTGTGTCATGCACAGAGAGTAAGCATGTTGGAAATGTACAGCCATCATTCTTCTCTGTTGTTTCTACATTCTAGAACACAACAGTTGTGTTTCTTCCTCTGTCTCCAGATTTACAGCTGGCGGACGTTGTGGTTAGTCAGAGATGATTCCTCATGAAGTCCATGGAGTCGTCCTCTCTGTCGCCTGGCGGGCGTCACTCTGCCCTCTCTAGACTACTGAGTCCAGGACACACAGTCACACAGTGAAGACCTGAAAGAGACCTGATAGAGCCCACGACAACACTGAGAGAGAGAGATGTTTCGCATGCCAATAAAGCCCTTAAATTGAATTGAAATTGAGAGAGAAACAGAGATAGGGACAAAGAGAGAGAGAAACAGTAGGTTCAAAAAACCTACTTGAGAGACAAACAAAGAGTGAAAACCAACCATGAAATCCAACCAGGAGAGGAGCCATGGCTGTCTACCTCCAAAGAAGCGTGAGATCCTAGCCCTGGAGCAGAGGCCTGTGGTGGTACCAGCAGCAGCTGAGATCCTAGCCCTGGAGCAGAGGCCTGTGGTGGTACCAGCAGCAGCTGCAGCCTCAGCAGACACTACCTTGCACACAGAGAACCTGACTTGGCTGGCCAATGTAGCCAGCGAACGCTGCAGATCCACAGAAACTCCCAGCCCCAGGTTTCCTGTCTCCTCGTCCTCCTCTTCATCTCCCTCCCCTTCTGCTCTCCCCCTGTCCTCTCTCTCCACGATCTACCCCACTGGGGTGGGGCTCAGCCAACAGGGCGGGACAATCCAGTACGCCCAGCTGGCCCCTAACCTCCAGTTCATTAGCTCGGGGCCGTACACTGGCTACATCTCCTCTCAGATCATCCAGTCCACTGCCACCAGTGTAGCCGCCTCCACAGGGCAACAGCGCCACCATCTGGACGGCCACTGCTACACCACCGCCCTCATCTCCCAGGCCACCAAGGTGTGTGTCTATTGTGTGTGCATTCGGAAAGTATTCAGACCCCTTGACTTTTTCCACATTTTGTTACGTTAAAGCCTTATTCTAAAATGTATTATTGTTTTTTCCCCCTCATCAATCTACACACAATAAGGTATTTTTTACATTTATTTTTTATACATTTACAAAAATGTATAAAAACCTGTTTTTGCTTTGTCATTATGTTTGCTGTGTTCAGATTGATCAGATTGTTTATGTATTTAATCCATTGTGGAAAAAGTCAAGGGGTCTGAATACTTTCCATAGACACCGTATATCGGTGTTGGGGAGTAGTGAACTACATGGAGTTCAACTAGTAAGTTAACTACATTTTGCTGTATTTTGCTGGTAGTTTAACTAAATTATGGCAAGACAATTTGTGTCAGACCTGCCCAATTCTCACTTAAAACATCATTTTTGTGTTTAATAGACTAGATTGTGATCTGTTTTTGCAATTTCTAGACTATGACATTTCAGATTTCAATATGATAATGCATCATTAAAGTAGTCAACTACTTTTTCAAGGTAACTTTAAGGTTCAGTAAACTATATTTTCTTAAGGCTAGATTTAATGTAGCGTAACTTCTTCCAGAGTGAAGTAATTGTTAGCTTGATAAACTTTCATAGTAGCTTCCCCACCACTGGTATTTATTCTGTAATTAATTAGTAGTATTATTATTATACAGTGGGGCAAAAAAGTATTTAGTCAGCCACCAGTTGTGCAAGTTCTCCCACTTAAAAAGATGAGAGAGGCCTGTAATTTTCATCATAGGTACACTTCAACTATGACAGACGAAATGAGGAAAAAAAATCCAGAAAATCACATTGTAGGATTTTTAATGAATTTATTTGCAAATTGTGGTGGAAAATAAGTATTTGGTCACCTACAAACAAGCAAGATTTCTGGCTCTCACAGACCTGTAACTTCTTCTTTAAGAGGCTCCTCTGTCCTCCACTCGTTACCTGTATTAATGGCACCTGTTTGAACTTGTTATCAGTATAAAAGACACCTGTCCACAACCTCAAACAGTCACACTCCAAGCTTCACTATGGCCAAGACCAAAGAGCTGTCAAAGGACACCAGAAACAAAATTGTAGACCTGCACCATGCTGGGAAGACTGAATCTGCAATAGGTAAGCAGCTTGGTTTGAAGAAATCAACTGTGGGAGCAATTATTAGGAAATGGAAGACATACAATACCACTGATAATCTCCCTCTATCTGGGGCTCCACGCAAGATCTCACCCCGTGGGGTCAAAATGATCACAAAAACGGTGAGCAAAAATCCCAGAACCACACGGGGGGACCTAGTGAATGACCGGCAGAGAGCTGGGACCAAAGTAACAAAGCCTACCATCAGTAACACACTACGCCGCCAGGGACTCAAATCCTGCAGTGCCAGACGTGTCCCCTGCTTAAGCCAGTACATGTCCAGGCCCGTCTGAAGTTTGCTAGAGAGCATTTGGATGATCCAGAAGAAGATTGGGAAAATGTCATATGGTCAGATGAAACCAAAATATAACTTTTTGGTAAAAACTTAACTCGTCGTGTTTGGAGGACAAAGAATGCTGAGTTGCATCCAAAGAACACCATACCTACTGTGAAGCACGGTGGTGGAAACACCATGCTTTGGGGCTGTTTTTCTGCAAAGGGACCAGGACGACTGATCCGTGTAAAGGAAAGAATGAATGGGGCCATGTATCGTGAGATTTTGAGTGAAAACCTCCTTCCATCAGCAAGGGCATTGAAGATGAAACGTGGCTGGGTCTTTCAGCATGACAATAATCCCAAACACACCGCTCGGGCAACGAAGGAGTGGCTTCGTAAGAAGCATTTCAAGGTCCTGGAGTGGCCTAGCCAGTCTCCAGATCTCAACCCCATAGAAAATCTTTGGAGGGAGTTGAAAGTCCGTGTTGCCCAGCAACAGCCCCAAAACATCACTGCTCTAGAGGAGATCTGCATGGAGGAATGGGCCAAAATACCAGCAACAGTGTGTGAAAACCTTGTGAAGACTTACAGAAAACATTTGACCTCTGTCATTGCCAACAAAGGGTATATAACAAAGTATTGAGATCAACTTTTGTTGTTGACCAAATACTTATTTTCCACCATAATTTGCAAATAAATTCATAAAAAATCCTACAATGTGATTTTCTGGATTTTTTTTCTCATTTTGTCTGTCATAGTTGAAGTGTACCTATGATGAAAATTACAGGCCTCTCTCATCTTTTTAAGTGGGAGAACTTGCACAATTGGTGGCTGACTAAATATTTTGGCCCCACTGTATAATTAGTGTTTTTTATTTTTTATGTTTTTTATGTTTTGGTTGGTGCGAAGAAATATCCCCTTTGGGGCGATTAATGAAATACTCTGTTATGTTAAGGTTGGGGACCAGCAGAACAAGGTCCAGATAGGTCTGCCGTCTGACCTGGCTGTGTCCGTTGGAGGGACCCACTTCACCACTACCCACCAGTACATCCAGCTGGACAGCAGCAGCCCTCTGACCGTCACCTCCCCTACCCAGGGCCACCTCCAGCCTCTCCAGCTCCACACCCACCCTGGGGTGGGCCTCCTCCCCCACACCCTCACCCTCGCCCCCTCCCAGGTGCTGGTCCAGTATACGGATGGGTTAGGGGTCAACAAAGCTGAGGGCGGACACACCAAGGTATTTACATCGTTTTTTTATTGAATATATTTTTAGACGTTGAACTGTTTGCGAGGAGAGCTTGTGGGTAAGCATGTCATTGTACAGTGTAGACTACACTGTATCCTGTGGATATGATAAATATAGATTGATTTGATTTGAAGGTGGTGCAGCTGAATGGAGAGCTGGAGAGGAGTTTCGGTAAACAGAGCTGTGCTGGCATCAAAGGAACCTCCTACTCTAACCAGAACAATCAGCAGGTTCACCATGGATATGAAGCTCGACACATCCTCATTCCCGCAGACTACACTACCCAGGATTCCACAGGACTACAAACCTCCCTGGTGCTGGTAGCAAACGCCCAGCCCAACCCCCACCCCCACCCTCACCCTACCAGTGGTGCTGAGCAGGACAAGGTCCAGGTCCACCCATCACTAATACACAGTGAGGGAGGAGGCATCTGTCTAAGGAAACCTGTCTCCAGAACCTCCTCTTTCACCTCCTCTGAGGCTCTGAAGGTCTCTTCTGCCCCTCACACGGTTATCCAGACCACCCACCACTCTGACGAGCATGTACACAGCCTGTACTCCACCACCCAGGCACCAATCATCGGCTACATCGCCAGGGCAGGTAACCAGCATGGCGTCAGCTACGCCACCCTGCCGCAGCACCTGGTCATCCCGGACGGCCAGTCCCTCCAGTCTCTCCTGATACCCGTTAACGGAGTTACCACCACTACGGACCTCGAGGCTGCCTGCTCGGTGACCGCCAGGACGGCCAGCACCACTGCCTCTCAGCTGGCTCCAGCGACCGCATCCCTCCCCCGCCACACCTACCTCACCGCGTCCCTGTCCAAGTGTGAGATGCTGGGGTCGGACGGCCACCACCAGTCCCCTGCTGTACTCCAGGCCCAAGTACTACCCATCCAACACATCCAAATCCCGTCTAACACACCTGCTAATGTGGTGGCGTCCCCCTCCCCTGCCCCAGCCCTAGCTCCAGGACCTGTCCAGGCCTCCCCCTCTCTCTCCTCTTCCCCCTCCCCTGTCCCAGCCCTAGCTCCAGGACCTGTCCAGGCCTCACCCTCTCTCTCCTTGTCCCCCTCCCCTGCCCCAGCCCTAGCTCCAGGACCTGTCCAGGCCTCCCCCTCTCTCTCCTCTTCCCCCTCCCCTGCCCCAGCCCTAGCTCCAGGACCTGTCCAGGCCTCCCCCTCTCTCTCCTCTTCCCTCTCCTCCACTCCAGCTCCTGTCCAGTCCACCCCCACTCTCTCCTCTTCCCCCTCCCCTGCCCCAGCCCTAGCTCCAGCCCCTGTCCAGGCCTCCCCCTCTCTCTCCTCCTCTCCAACCACGCTCCCTCCGTTCTTCATGCGTGGCTCCATCATCCAGCTGGCGGACGGGGAGCTGAAGCGAGTGGAGGACCTGAAGACGGAGGACTTTATCCAGAGTGCTGAGATCAGCAGTGAGCTGAAGATTGACTCCAGCACAGTGGAACGCATCGACACGGGCCAGACACCCAACGCTGTCATCATACAGTTCGGTGTCGGGGAACACAAAGCACAGGTAAGCTTGTTGTTGTCTCCATTCCCCTAGACTCAGTGCCAGTCTGTTTGTACTACCCTGCCAACGCCTTGTCACTCATTCTCTCACCGCAGTGGTGTTGAAAAGAGCACAAACAGATCTGAGACCAGGCTACCATAACCCCATCCTAATGTCAATGTTTATGCCAATAACAGTTTATTGTGTATCCTTTGTGTGTTGTATTCCTCTGCAGGTGTGTGTGGAGGTGCTGTTAGAGTACCCGTTCTTTGTGTTCGGCCAGGGCTGGTCGTCCTGCTGCCCTGGCCGGACCACTCAGCTGTTGGAGCTGAGCTGTGCCAAGCTGTGTGTTGGGGACGTGTGTGTCTCCCTGACCCTCAGGAGCCTGAGGGGTGGCGGTGGCTCTGTGTCTGGGAGGAACCACAACAGCCAGGGTCACGAGGTCAAGCTGAGGCACAGCCACAACACTGGGGACATCACACAGGGGTCTAACCGCCAGGGGAACAGTCAGGGGAATAGCCAGAGTAATGGTCAGAGAGACAGTCAGAGTATGGACAAAGACTTTAGGAACAGTTTGAATGCTGCAGGCAGCAACAGTGTCTTCCTGGTGCAAGTGGCCAAAACAGACAGGTTGAATGAGGAGGACTGGGACGTCCCCCGCTGTGTGGACCAGGTGACAGGATCTGGACTGAGACCCGGATCTGGACCAGGGGTCTACGGAACTGGAGTTGGACCCAGGAGCACCTCGGACCTGCAGGCTGTCTCAGGGAATGGAGAGATGATAGGGAGAGACAATGGAGAGACGAGAGAGAGAGAACAGAATAGCCCCATGCTCCCTCCGCCCCTCAAGACAGAAGTGGGTGAGGCAGACAAAGAAAAACCCTGGGGTCGTAAGAGGAGGTGGTCTGCTCCAGAGAGAGATCAGACAGAGAGGGCGGACGAGGAACCCCCTTTGACTCTGCCAAAACCCTCTTTTATAACTCAGCAGGTCAAACTCTCCATCGAGGGAAGGTCAAATGTTAGTCGTTGAAGGAGCTGGAGTGTTGTACAGGAGGTAGGGGACATAGTTTTATATGTTTGTAACGTTGTTAGTGCTGTTTGGTTTAATCTATCTATCCACATTAATGGAAAGGATTCATTTACCTGGTATATACATGTTTTATGATTCTATTTCTATGGAAGGAACATTGTTGTCTCTGTGTTTGGCCCACAGCCTGGGAGGCCAGTCTCTCTCTAGAACACAGTTAGTGGCCCACAGCCTGGGAGGCCAGTCTCTCTCCAGAACACAGTTAGTGGCCCACTGTCTGGGAGGCCAGTCTCTCTCCAGAACACAGTTAGTGGCCCACTGCCTGGGAGGCCAGTCTCTCTCCAGAACACAGTTAGTGGCCCACTGTCTGGAAGGCCAGTCTCTCTCCAGACCACAGTTAGTGGCCCACTGCCTGGGAGGCCAGTCTCTCTCCAGAACACAGTGAGTGGCCCACTGTCTGGGAGGCCAGTCTCTCTCCAGAACACAGTTAGTGGCCCACAGCCTGGGAGGCCAGTCTCTCTCCAGAACACAGTTAGTGGCCCACAGCCTGGGAGGCCAGTCTCTCTCCAGAACACAGTTAGTGGCCCACTGTCTGGGAGGCCAGTCTCTCTCCAGAACACAGTTAGTGGCCCACTGCCTGGGAGGCCAGTCTCTCTCCAGAACACAGTTAGTGGCCCACTGTCTGGAAGGCCAGTCTCTCTCCAGACCACAGTTAGTGGCCCACTGCCTGGGAGGCCAGTCTCTCTCCAGAACACAGTGAGTGGCCCACTGTCTGGGAGGCCAGTCTCTCTCCAGAACACAGTTAGTGGCCCACTGCCTGGGAGGCCAGTCTCTCTCCAGAACACAGTTAGTGGCCCACTGTCTGGAAGGCCAGTCTCTCTCCAGACCACAGTTAGTGGCCCACTGCCTGGGAGGCCAGTCTCTCTCCAGAACACAGTGAGTGGCCCACTGTCTGGGAGGCCAGTCTCTCTCCAGAACACAGTTAGTGGCCCACTGCCTGGGAGGCCAGTCTCTCTCCAGAACACAGTTAGTGGCCCACTGCCTGGGAGGCCAGTCTCTCTCCAGACCACAGTTAGTGGCCCACTGCCTGGGAGGCCAGTCTCTCTCCAGAACACAGTGAGTGGCCCACTGTCTGGGAGGCCAGTCTCTCTCCAGAACACAGTTAGTGGCCCACTGTCTGGGAGGCCAGTCTCTCTCCAGAACACAGTGAGTGGATACTGTAGCTAGCAGATGGTTGACCTGGAAAGGCTTGAATTTACTAAACCATGAGATTTGTCCTCTATATTGACCTATAAAGTGAATTATGCATGTGTGAGTTATATCAATTGATAATTTCTGCCTTGTTAGAATACAACCCTCTACTGCTCATCGTTACCCTCAGTCATCAGAACCCCCCCCCCCCCCCCCCCCAAAAAAAAATAGGATGGAATATTTGTTTCAATGAAAAACCACAATGTGTGTAGTAAAGGATTACACATATACCGTATTCAGTGCATTCCTGAAGTATTCAGACCCCTTGACTTTTCATACATTTTGTTACGTTACAGCCTTATTCTGAAATCTACACACAATAACACATAATGACAAAGTGAAAACAGTTTTTTAAAGACATTTTTATCCCCTAAAAAACAGTAATACCTTATTTACGTAAGTATTCAAACCCTAGTGCTATGAGACTCGAAATTGAGCTCAGGTGCATCATCCTTGAGACTCTTCCTAGAGCTGGCCGCCCGGCCAGAAACAACTCTCTCACCGTTGCTGCTTGCTATAGACCACCCTCTGCCCCCAGCTGTGCCCTGGACATCATATGTGAATTGATTTGTCCCCCATCTATCTTCAGAGCTCATGCTGCTAGGTGACCTAAACTGGGACATGCTTAACACCCCGGCCATCCTACAATCTAAGCTTGATACCCTCAATCTCACACAAATTATCAATGAACCTACCAGGTACAATCCCAAATCCGTAAACACGGGCACCCTCATAGATATCATCCTAACCAACCTGCCCTCCAAATACACCTCTGCTGTTTTCAACCAAGATCTCAGCGATCACTGCCTCATTGCCTGCATCCGTAATGGGTCTGCGGTCAAACGACCACCCCTCACCACTGTCAAACGCTCCCTGAAACACTTCAGCGAGCAGGCCTTTCTAATTGAACTGGTCAGGGTATCTTGGAATGACACATCCCGTCAGTAGAAAATGCCTGGTTATTCTTTAAAAGTGCCTTCCTCACCATCTTAAATAAGCATGCTCCATTCAAAAAATGTAGAACCAGGAACAGATATAGCCCTTGGTTCACTCCAGACCTGGCTGCCCTTGACCAGCACAAAAACATCCTGTGGTGTTCTGCATTAGCATCGAATAACCCCCGTGATATGCAACTTTTCAGGGAAGTTAGGAACCAATATACACAGGCAGTTAGGAAAGCTAAGGCTAGCTTTTTCAAACAGAAATTTGCATCCTGTAGCACAAACTCAAAAAAGTTCTGGGACACTGTAAAGTCCATGGAGAATAAGAGAACCTCCTCCCAGCTGTCCACTGCACTGAGGCTAGGAAACACTGTCACCACCGATAAATCCACTATAATTGATCATTTTAATAAGCATTTTTCTACGGCTGGCCATGCTTTCCACCTGGCTACCCCTACCCCGGTCAACTGCCCGGCACCCCCCACAGCAACTCGCCCAAGCCTCCCCATTTCTCCTTCACCCAAATCCAGATAGCTGATGTTCTGAAAGAGCGGCAAAATCTGGACCACTACAAAACAGCCGGGCTAGACAATCTGGACCCTCTCTTTCTAAAATGATCTGCCGAAATTGTTGCAACCCCTATTACTAGCCTGTTCAACCTCTCTTTCGTATCATCTGAGATTCCCAAAGATTGGAAAGCTGCCGCGATCATCCCCCTCTTCAAAGGGGGAGACACTCTAGACCCAAACTGCTACAAACCTATATCTATCCTACCCTGCCTTTCTAAGGTCTTTGAAAGCCAAGTTAAGAAACAGATCACCGACCATTTCGAATCCCACCGTACCTTCTCCGCTATGCAGTCTGGTTTCAGAGCTGGTTATGAGTGCACCTCAGCCATGCTCAAGGTACTAAATGATATCATAACCACCATCGATAAGAGACATTACTGTGCAGCCATATTCATCGACCTGGCCAAGGCTTTCGACTCTGTCAATCACCACATTCTTATCGGCAGACTAAACAGCCTTGGTTTCTCAAATGACTGCCTCGCCTGGCTCACCAACTACTTCTCAGATAGAGTCAGCATGTCAAATCGGACGGCCTGTTGTCTCGACCTCTCTATGGAGGTGCCACAAGGTTAAATTCTAGGGCCGACTCTCTTCTCTGTATATATCAATAATGTTGCTCTTGCTGCTGGTGATTCTCTATCCACCTCTATGCAGACGACACCATTCTGTATACTTCTGGCCCTTCTTTGGACACTGTGTTAACTAACCTCCAGATGAGCTTCAATGCCATACAACTCTCCTCCAATTGCTCCTAAATGCAAGTAAAACTAAATACATGCTCTTTAACCGATCGCTGCCTGCACCTGCCCGCCCGTCCAGCATCACTACTCTGGACGGTTCTGACTTAGAATATGTGGACAACTACAAATACCTAGGTGTCTGGTTAGACTGTAAACTCTCCTTCCAGGCTCACATTAAGCATCTCCAATCCAAAATTAAATCTAAAATTAAATCTAGAATCGGCTTCCTATTTCGCAACAAAGCATCCTTCACTCATGCTGCCAAACATACCCTCGTAAAACTCACCATCCTACCGATCCTCGACTTCGGCGATGTCATTTACAAAATAGCCTCCAACACTCTACTCAACAAATTGGGTGCAGTCTATCACAGTGCCATCCGTTTTGTCACCAAAGCCCCATATACTACCCACCATTGTGACCTGTATACTCTCGTTGGCTGGCCCTCGCTTCATACTCGTCGCCAAACCCACTGGCTCCAGGTCATCTACAAGTCTCTGCTAGGTAAAGCCCCGCCTTTATCTCAGCTCACTGGTCACTATAGCAGCACCCACCCGTAGCACGCGCTCCAGCAGGTATATCTCACTAGTCACCCCCAAAGCCAATTCCTCCTTTGGCAGCCTTTCAAGTTCTCTGCTACCAATGACTGGAACGAACTGCAAAAATCACTGAAGCTGGAGACTAATATCTCCCTCACTAGCTTTAAGCACCAGCTGTCAGAGCAGCTCACAGATCACTGCACCTGTACATAGCCCATCTGTAATATCGCCCATCCAACTACCTCATCCCCATACTGTATTTATTTATTTATCTTGCTCCTTTGCTCCCCAGTTTCTCTACTTGCACATTCATCTTCTGCACATCAATCACTCCAGTGTTTAATTGGTATGTTGTAATTACTTCGCCACCATGGCCTATTTATTGCCTTACCTATCTTATCTTACCTCATTTGCACACACTGTATAAAGATGTTTTCTACTGTATTATTGACTGTATGTTTGTATATTCCATGTGTAACTCTGTGTTGTTGTATGTGTCAAATTGCTTTGCTTTATTCTTGGCCAGGTCGCAATTGTAAATGAGAACTTGTTCTCAACTAGTCTACCTGGTTAAATAAAGGTAAAATAAATTAAAAAACGATGGTCACTCTGACAGAGCTCCAGAGTTTCTCTGTGCAGATGGGGGAACCTTCCAGAAGGACATCCATCTCTGCAGCACTCCACCAATCAGGCCTTTATGGTAGGGTGGCCAGATGGAAGCCACTCCTCAGTAAAAGGCACATGACAGCCCGCTTGGAGCTCGCCAAAAGGCACCTAAATGACTGACCATGAGAAACAAGATTATCTGGTCTGATGAAACCAAGATTAAACTTGTTGGACTGCATGCTAAGCATCACGTCTGGAGGAAACTTGGTACCATCCCTACGGTGAAGCATGGTGGTGGCAGCATCATGCTGTGGGGATGTTTTTCAGCAGCAGGGACTGGGAGGCTAGTCAGGATCGAAGGAAAGATGAACGGAGCAAAGTACAGGGAGATCTTTGATGAAAACCTGCTCCAGTGCGCTCAGGACCTTAGACTGGGGCGAAGGGTCACCTTCTAACAGGACAACGACCCTAAGCACACAGCCAAGACAATGCAGGAGTGGCTTCGGGACAAGTCTCTGAATGTCCTTGAGTGGCCCAGCCAGAGCCTGGACTTGAACCTGATCGAACATCTCTGGAGAGACCTGAAAATAGCTGTGCAGCGAAGCTCCCCATCCAACCTGACAGAGCTTGAGAGGATCTGCAGAGAAGAATGGGAGAAACTCCCCAAAAACAAGTGTGCCATGCTTGTAGCGTCTTACCCAAGAAGACTTGATGCTGTAATCTCTGCCAAAGGTGCTTCAACAAAGTACTGAGTAAAGGGTCTGAATACTTATGTAAATGTGATAATTCAGTTTTGTATTTTTTATAAATTAGCAAAAAAAAAAAAAAGTTTTGCTTTGTCATTATGGCGTGTTGTGTGTAGATTGATGAGGGAAAAAAACTATTGAATCCATTTTAGAATAAGGCTGTAACGTAACAAACTGTGGAAAAAGTCAAGGGGTCAGAACACTTTCCGAAGGCACTGTATGTTGCAATCATGTCAGTTTACAGAAATGTGGGTGTGTATAATTTAGTTATAGGCCATATTCCAGAAAGTGAATTCAAAGAGTAACCATATTGATTTGAACATCAACCAATGTCTACAGGACAGGGTTAGTAGTATTGTTGTTGCTAGGTTGTGTCCCAAATGGCACCCTTTTCCTATAAAGTGCACTAATTTTAGGCTATGGTCAGATGTAGTGCACTATAAAGCGATGAGGGTGCCATTTGGGATGCATTCTTTGTGATTTAATGTCTTCATTCCCTTCTTGTTTTAGATATACTGTAGTAAGTTACCTGATAGCTTCTCCTGCAGTGAGTTGTACTTCACCTTTTATCGGTGGCATTCTGTGGTTCTTCTGGACGTTATACAACGTTTTACAGTGGTTCTTCTGGACGTTATACAACGTTTTACAGTGGTTCTTCTGGACGTTATACAACGTTTTACAGTGGTTCTTCTGGACGTTATACAACGTTTTACAATGGTTCTTCTGGACGTTATACAACGTTTTACAGTGGTTCTTCTGGACGTTATACAACGTTTTACAGTGGTTCTTCTGGACGTTATACAACGTTTTACAGTGGTTCTTCTGGACGTTATACAACGTTTTACAGTGGTTATTCTGGATGTTATACAACGTTTTACATTGGTTCTTCTGGACGTTATACAACGTTTTACAGTGGTTATTCTGGACATTATACAACGTTTTACATTGGTTCTTCTGGACGTTATACAACGTTTTACAGTGGTTCTTCTGGACGTTATACAATGTTTTACACTGTAAAAGGTGGTGGAGTGGGGAACCACTGACATTGAACTACAGGTATAGTGAACCTGTCCAATTAACTTAGTTGTAATTGTGTTGTATGTGCAATACCTGAATTATAGGTTTGTGTTTTTCCATGTTAAATCATTACAGCCAATGACCCTCTAAAATGTCTCTGATTCACTTTCATCAGTTCTTTGTATGAATGACATCCCATGTAAAACTCAAACCTCAACTTGCAATATGTCACCTAAGAATACATTGTATCTTCACGTGACATGAATCATTAAAATGTATATTTTCATACTTTTAATTCAGGCAAATCATGGTACTATCAAGTGAAAAAGCTAGAGTCAAGATCATCAGTGAAATAGGGACCAGTGCTACAGGTTCAACAGTAGAGGAACCTGTGCACATGCATGTGGACATTTCTTTACATTCTGTAACTACCTGGCCTCACTACCCACTCGTGTACCCAACTTACTTTAGACTGAATTCTAACAGGTGTCTCTCTTTTCTTTCAGTTTAAAATGATACTATTTATCATTTTTCTTACAGCCAAAATAAAGTATTTACTACAGAAGTCAGGAATGGTGTGTGTGTGTGATTATCATAAAACTGTTTATCATCACAGAAAGCAATTGGATATTTTCAAATTCATTGAGAGAGAGAGGAGGGAGAGAGAGAGCAAGAGAGGAGGGAGAGTGAGAGAAAGAGAGGAGGGAGAGTGAGAGAAAGAGAGGAGGGAGAGCGAGAGAGAGAGGAGAGGAGAGAGAGGAGAGAGGAAGAGAGAGAGAGAGCGAGAGAGGAGGGAGAGAATAGAATAAATAGAGATTATTAGACTGTTGTTTGCATCTTGCCAATAATCAGGTGAACTGGCAGAGAAACAGACACCGCCCATTGACTGTTTTTCCCTGAGATATGTATGTGCTAAAATATAAACATTGTTGTAGATATTATACAAAATAGGATCATTGTTATTATTGTTCAATCTGTGATTTAAAACATTTTCATGCATTGGTCCACAAACCCCAAAAAAGGTTGTGAAATAACTTTTTTGTGTACCTCATATGTAAGATACATTTATGTACAACAGGAAACAGGAAACAAGAGGAATTGAAGACTTCAAAGTTGCTTTTCTAACTGTGGTATTACGGTTTAATTTGTAGGATATACTCCAATCTGTTCTGTATGATCTATGGTCTCTTTCTTAGAGAGTTTTTGCAGGTTTATGGACAAAATATTTCAGTGGTTATTTTTTTAAATGTTTCATTTAGATTTCAACAAATTTGTTTAAAGAAACACAAAAGCACATGAACAAATGTACTGTCTCTGTATACTCAGAATAATAAATAACAGAGTCAACTGAAATTCTGTCATTCGTCTTTCAAGAGGAGCAACAGAGCAGCTGCTTACTCTAGCACTCTGTTTTTCCAGCCTGGTCTCATAGACTACACATAACATACTCTAGCACTCTGATTTTCCAGCCTGGTCTCATAGACTACATGTAACATAGTAAATGTAAATCCAGATTTCGAAACACTAAATTTATTATAATATGTTACATTTGGTATGGTTACATAAGACAGAAGGTTACTTAAGACAAAAAACAAAAGTAGAGTGGTTGGTCAGGTTGGGTAGGTGTAAAACATGAACATCAAGCAACCCAAAGGCTGTGTGTTCTGAATAACATCAGACAATTTTAGAATTTGATCTAATTAGCAACTTTGGAACTACTTACCAACTTTGCAACTACTTAGCATGTTAGCTAACCCTTCCCCTAACCTTAACCTAACTCCTAACCTTAACCCCTAACCTGGCTAACATTAGCGTTAGCCACCTAGATAACTTTAGCCTCAAGAAATTAGAACTCATAACATATCATCCGTTTTGCAAATTCGTAACATATTGTACGAAATGGAAGATGGACATCCACAAATGAATAGCATGCCAAACGTTACATTTCATACTATTTGAAGTGTCACAGATATACGTTTACTATGTTACGTCTACCCCTGAGTCCAGGTTGGTATTTCATTCTGTTTCTCCTCTTTCTGTTTATTGTGTACAGGCAACAAAAAAACGCATGCATTCACATAAATATTGTTGTAGATTCACACTTTTACATTTTAAGTTAAATCAGCACAATGGAAACAAGAAAGATTATGTTGTCCATCCGTCCATCCATTTACTACTATGTGAACATGTGGCTGGCCTGCTGTGTGACTCTGATAAAGGTGGTCCTGCGACTGAGCTCCTTCAGTTTGGCAGCTCCTACGTAGGTGCAGGTGGAGCGCAGACCACCCAGAATGTCCCTGATGGTGGCCTCTACATCCCCCCTGTACGGTACCTCCACCGTCCTGCCCTCTGATGCTCTGCAGGAGGAGAGGGGTATGGAGGGATTGAGGAAGAGGGGAAAACTTGTCAATAAATCTATGGTCTTTCCATTGGGTTGATCAGGCACATTGATTTCTTAGGTCTTCGACATCATCAACAGTTTTGTACTAAACAGACCAGAGCTAACTACTAAATGAACATTTTGTGAAGGAAATGTGTGCGCTTGCTTGTAAGTTACTGTAAGAAAAACTGAAAGGATACTGTATTTATATAGTGTGGGCGGAAGGTAGGCTAGTGCAGGGGTTCCCAACCATGGGTACAAGGACCCCCTGGGGTACTTGAGAAGACTCATGAGACCATAGGCCTTCTGGTAAAATGCACAAGGGGGTACTTCAGGGGTACTCCAGGCAGAGCTAAATTCAGTCGGTGGTACAGTAACCGAAGAAGGCTGGGAACCACTGTCCTAGCGGTTAGATCACTGGGCCATTAACCGTAAGGTTGCTACTTTAAATCCCCACCCCGGCAAGGTGAAAGCAATCTGTTGAAGTGCCCTTGAGCAAGGCACTTAACACTCATTTCTCCAGGGCCCTGGCTTTGACCTCACTCTCCGAGGGCGTCTCAGGGAGAACGGGATATGCCCCCCCCCATGTGTAAGACAGGACAGATATAAGCACCCACCTAATGAGTACTGTTTACCTGTACTCTGCCACTCCCCCTACATGTTTCTTCATGGCCGTGTCAGAGCTCATCCCATAGAACAGCTGGACCTTTCTGCCATTCTTCTCAATGACCTCCCCGGCACACTGGTCGTGGCCAGCCAGCATGCCCCCCAGCATCACAAAATCAGCTCCAGCGCCTAGAATCACACACACACAACCCTGTTGAGAGAGGGTCAGGCAAGGCAGTATTTTTGAGTGACACAACACAATGCATGCGCTCCAAATGCATCCTATTACCAATATAGTGCACTACTATGACCAGGCACCATAAAGAACAGGACACACACACAATGTCACTATGATAGTATGATTTATCAAACCAGGACTCACCAAATGCCTTAGCCACATCCCCAGGACAGCTGCATCCGCCATCCTGGTGAGATAAAACAAAACATATTGAGCAAACATTGTGGAACGTTCAGTGGTTTAATGTCTCAAAGGGAAAGCCAGGTGTAACCCGAGCTCCAGCACCTTTAACCCCTGGGTTCGTTCAGATAGAAATGTTGTGTAGATACATGTACATGTATTGTGCAGGTGCGTTGCACCCTCCTGAATCTGACCCAAGAGGTCAGAATGTCAGAAGGTTCTTGAGGTCAGAGGTCACTCACTGAGATGATGTGAGCCTTCAGGCCGTGGGCGGAGTCTGCACACTCTATGACAGCACTGAGCTGGGGATATCCCACTCCCGTCTTAATGCGCGTCGTACACACAGAACCTAGAGGGGAATCATGACGTGTCAGTTTGTCAGGAGCTGAATGCACTCAGCTGAAGTATTGTTCTCTCTTGAAGGGAGCCATGGTGAACTCATGACTCCATATAGTGCTCTACTTATAGTGCACTATGTAGGGAAGAGGGTGCTAGAGTAACAGACAGAGTAACATAGAGTAACAGACAGAGCAACATAGAGTAACATACAGAGTAACAGAGTAACAAAGTAACAGACAGAGTAACATAGAGTAACAGACAGAGTAACAAAGTAACAGACAGAGTAACATAGAGTAACAGACAGAGTAACAGAGTAACATACAGAGTAACAGAGTAACAGACAGAGTAACAAAGTAACAGACAGAGTAACAGAGTAACAGAGAGTAACAGAGAGTAACAGGGTAACAGACAGAGTAACATATGGAGTACCAGACAGAGTACCAGACAGAGTACCAGACAGAGTACCAGACAGAGTACCAGACAGAGTAACAGACAGAGTAACAGAGTAACAGACAGAGTAACAGAGAAACCGACAGAGTAAAAGAGAGAAACAGACAGAGCAATAGAGCAACAGAGTAACTAATAGAGTAACAGACAGAGTAACATATGGAGTACCAGAGTAACAGACAAAGTAACAGACAGAGTAACAGACAGAGTAACAGACAGGGTAACAGAGTAACAGATGGAGTAACAGACAGAGTACCAGAGTAACAGACAGAGTAACAGACAGAGTATTGGAGTACCAGACAGAGTACCAGAGTAACAGACAGGGTAACAGAGTAACAGATGGAGTAACAGACAGAGTACCAGAGTAACAGACCCACCTGGCCCAATACCCACTTTAATGATGTCAGCTCCTGCCAGGATCAGCTCCTCCACCATCTCTCCTGTCACCACGTTGCCAGCCTGACCACAGTTAGACACACACAGACAGACACACAGACAGACACAGTCATAGCATTTAGAATCCCTATACAGCTACCAAACCAACTAACTACCAAACAGGTGATAGTTTAACATTGCATGGCACATCACATTGCACATGTTAGAATATTTGCAGTAATTAAAACGACATAAGCAAATTAAGTCTTGGAAAGCTGTTCAGCTGTGTTAACTTGATGGAACGGCCTCACCATTATAGTGTGTTGGGGAAACCTCCCCCTGACGGTTTTGACAAACTCCACAAAGTGTTCAGAGTAGCCGTTGGCAACGTCCAGACAGACAAATCTGATGTCAGAGACGGCCTCCAGGACGCTGCACAGCTTCTCCAGGTCGGCTTGACCGCTGCCTGAACTGACCGCTACGTGCTGAGGGGGACGGGGACAGGGCGGCAGTGTGAGAGAACAACCAGGGTTGGAAGGATGGAGGTGCTACCGTAGAAATAGAATCATTAGAACGGGTCTGGAGCCTCTGATTTGACTGGTAAACTTGACTGGTAAACTGATTTGACTGGCATCATTGACTTGTAAAGGGGTGGCCGTTCTAGCGATTATATTTCTATGGGTGCTACTATAAGCACTCCCATAACAAATCAGAGCACTAGTCCTTATAAGCGTTAGAAACATTACCATGGGCCACCCACTATTTCCATAACAACTCCTGAATTCAATACATTATTCAAACCCTGGGGACACCACTGTTGCATGAGGTCATGAAAATGCTGTATGATGACAATTCTAGCTGTCCTCCAAACATTGTTGTCTATGTTTATTACAAACCTCCAAACATTGTTGTCTGGGATTATTACAAACCTCCAAACATTGTTGTCTGGGATTATTACAAACCTCCAAACATTGTTGTCTGGGATTATTACAAACCTCCAAACATTGTTGTCTGGGATTATTACAAACCTCCAAACATTGTTGTCTGGGATTATTACAAACCTCCAAACATTGTTGTCTGGGTTTATTACAAACCTCCAAACATTGTTGTCTGGGATTATTACAAACCTCCAAACATTGTTGTCTGGGATTATTACAAACCTCCAAACATTGTTGTCTGGGATTATTACAAACCTCCAAACATTGTTGTCTGGGATTATTACAAACCTCCAAACATTCTGGAAACTTGGCTGCAAAAGCCTTCCACTCCTCCACAGTGTAGTGCTTCTGCATGGCGGTGAAGAGAGTTTGCTAGAGGAGAATGTAGAGAAACAAGAAGAACGGAAATTCACAGCGTTACTTAGTACTCTGGCAACTGACCATTCACAGGTCATCACCCTGGCAACCCATTCACAGGTCATCACCCTGGCTACCCTTTCACAGGTCATCACCCTGGCAACCCTTTCACAGGTCATTACCCTGGCAACCCATTCACAGATCATCACCCTGGCAACCCTTTCACAGGTCATCACCCTGGCAACCCTTTCACAGGTCATCACCCTGGCAACCCTTTCATAGGTCATCACCCTGGCTACTCTTTCACAGGTCATCACCCTGGCAACCCTTTCACAGGTCATCACCCTGGTTACTCTTTCACAGGTCATCACCCTGGCAACCCTTTTACAGGTCATCACCCTGGCTACTCTTTCACAGGTCATCACCCTGGCTACTCTTTCACAGGTCATCAGGTTGTCAAGACTTCACTGAAGCAGACCTGGGGATGACTGGACTTGTTGTTGTTGTTGTTGATAGAGAAACAACAGAACCACTGGAGTTTTTCCTGGTCTGGTCACGTGGTCAGTAGAAACTCCCTGACCCTTACCATGGCATGTGTCCAGGTCTGATCATGTGGTCAGTAGAAACTCCCTGACCCTTACCATGGCATGTGTCCAGGTCTGATCATGTGGTCAGTAGAAACACCCTGACCCTTACCATGGCATGTGTCCAGGTCTGATCACGTGGTCAGTAGAAACTCCCTGACCCTTACCATGGCATGTGTCCAGGTCTGATCACGTGGTCAGTAGAAACTCCCTGACCCTTACCATGGCATGTGTCCAGGTCTGATCACGTGGTCAGTAGAAATTCCCTGACCCTTACCATGGCATGTGTCCAGGTCAGATCATGTGGTCAATAGAAACTCCCTGACCCTTACCATGGCATGTGTCCAGGTCTGATCATGTGGTCAATAGAAACTCCCTGACCTTTACCATGGCATGTGTCCAGGTCTGATCATGTGTCCAGCAGTGTTTCCATACTGCCCTCTCCCACCTGGACAAAAGGAACATCTATGTGAGAATGCTATTAATTGACTACAGCTCAGCGTTCAACACCATAGTCTCCTCAAAGCTCATCGCTAAGCTAAGGACCCTGGGACTGGATCCTGGACTTCCTGACGGGCCGCCCCCAGGTGGTAAGGGTAGGTAACAATACATCCAACACGCTGGCCCCTCTGGGGTGCGTGCTCAGTGCCCTCCTGTACTCCCTGTTTACTCATGACTGCATGGCCAGGCACGACTCCAACACCATCATTAAGTTTGGTAGGCCTGATCACCAACAACGATGAGACAGCCTATAGGGAAGAGGTCAGAGACATGACAGTGTGGTGCAAGGACAACAACCTCTCCCTCAACGTGATCAAGACAAAGGAGATGATTGTGGTCTACAGGAAAAGGAGGACTGGGCAAGCCCCCATTCTCATCAATAGGGCTGTAGTGGAGCAGGTTGAGAGCTTCAAGTTCCTTGGCGTCATCACCAACAAACTAACATGTTCCAAGCACACCAAGACAGTCGTGAAGAGGGCACGACAAAACCTATTCCCCCTCAGGAGACTGAAAAGATTTGGCATGGGTCCTCAGATCCTCAAAAGGTTTTACAGCTGCACCATCGAGAGCATCCTGACGGGTTGCATCAATGCCTGGTATGGCAACTGCTCGGCCTCCGACCACAGGGCACTACAGAGGGTAGTGCGTACGGCCCAGTACATCACCGGGGCCAAGCTTCCTGCCATTCAGGACCTCTATACCAGGTGGTGTCAGAGGAAGGCCCTAAAAATTGTCAAAGACTCCAGCCACCCTAGTCATAGACTGTTCTCTCTGCTACCACACAGCAAACGGTACCGGAGCACAAAGTCTAGGTCCAATAGGGTGCCATTTGGGAATAGGGTGCCATTTTGGGAATAGGGTGCCATTTTGGAAAAGGGTGCCATTTGGGAATAGAGTGCCATTTTGGGAATAGGGTGCCATTTTGGGAATAGGGTGCCATTTGGGAATAGGGTGCCATTTTAGGAATAGGGTGCCATTTGGGAATAGGGTGCCATTTTGGGAATAGGGTGCCATTTTGGAAAAGGGTGCCATTTGGGAATATAGTGCCATTTTGGGAATAGGGTGCCATTTTGGGAATAGGGTGCCATTTGGGAATAGGGTGCCATTTTGGGAATAGAGTGCCATTTTGGGAATAGAGTGCCATTTTGGGAATAGGGTGCCATTTGGGAATAGGGTGCCATTTTGGGAATAGGGTGCCATTTGGGAATAGGGTGCCATTTTGGGAATAGGGTGCCATTTTGGAAAAGGGTGCCATTTGGGAATAGAGTGCCATTTTGGGAATAGGGTGCCATTTTGGGAATAGGGTGCCATTTGGGAATAGGGTGCCATTTTGGGAATAGAGTGCCATTTTGGGAATAGAGTGCCATTTTGGAAAAGGGTGCCATTTGGGAATAGGGTGCAATTTGGGAATAGGGTGCCATTTGGGAATAGGGTGCCATTTTGGGAATAGAGTGCCATTTTGGAAAAGGGTGCCATTTGGGAATAGAGTGCCATTTGGAATGCACAATCCCAAACGGTACAGTGCTAACCTTGCTGAGGACCTGTGCCATCTCAAAGGTGCCCGTGGTGTCCATGTTGGCAGCGATGATGGGGATGCCATGGTAACTCTGTTTGGAATTACGGAATGTGAACGTCCTCCGTAGGTCCACCTGTGAGGAGGGGAGCACAGTAACAATAAATAATCCTAGTGTATCCCAAATGGGACCCTATTCCCTATATAGTGCACTACTTCTGACCAGAGCCCTATGAGCACTACATAGAGAACAGAGGGTGCCATTTGGGACGCAAGCCAATAAATCACACATTTTATTCATGAACGCCTATCAAAACACCAAAAGGTACAAATGCATGATTCGAAGAGGAAACCACACAGACGTTTAGCATTAGAAGTTGTGGGTATACTGCCTGAAGTCAGGACAGTTGACATAACATGAGAGGATTGGGAAGACCAGTTAAGTTGTGGTAATGTATAACATACGGGTGATGTTTGCTGGATTTGCCCCCAGACTGACGGCCTGTATTGAAACTATTTGAGGGTTTAAAGAAGTTAGAACACTGGTATTGAAGTAGATTATTTTATTGTTTTAACTATTAAAAAAATACATATGTTCATATTTCTCCCCGAGATGTCTCTCCATCCGGGATAAAATGTATGACAATGCTGGCAACAAATAACCTATTATCCATCCTTTAATCTAATTCAATGACTAATCAACAAACCAATGGCTGCTAGTGAGTGTATGGCCATATGCTAAAAGCATAATATTGTGTCAACTACAGTAAAACGACACATTAAAAAAAAGCCTTGATCTCAATCCTCTGATGATGATGTCTCATTGTTTCCTCAGCCTGCCTGGGTTCATCATGAATCAGCCTGAGCATCAGCCTGCCTGGCTTCATCATGAATCAGCCTGAGCATCAGGCTGCCTGGGTTCACCATAGATCAGCCTTAAATGTGTTCACAATGAATCAGCCTGAGACTCAGCCTGCCTGGGTTAATCAGAATCAGCCTGAATCAGCCTGTCTGGGTTTCCCGTGAATCAGCCTGAATGGGTTCATCATGAATCAGCCTGAATCAGCCTGCCTGTGTTCACCATGAATCAGCCTGAATCAGCCTGCCTGGGTTAATCAGAATCAGCCTGAATCAGCCTGTCTGGGTTCCCCGTGAATCAGCCTGAATGGGTTCATCATGAATCAGCCTGAATCAGCCTGCCTGTGTTCACCATGAATCAGCCTGAATCAGCCTGCCTGGGTTAATCAGAATCAGCCTGAATCAGCCTGTCTGGGTTCCCCGTGAATCAGCCTGAATGGGTTCATCATGAATCAGCCTGAATCAGCCTGCCTGTGTTCACCATGAATCAGCCTGAATCAGCCTGTCTGGGTTCATCAGGAATCAGTCTGAACCTCAGCCTGTCTGGGTTCATCAGGAATCAGTCTGAACCTCAGCCTGTCTGGGTTCACTGTGAATCAGCCTGAATCAGCATGTCTGGATTCACTGTGAATCAGCCTGTCGAGGTTCACCCTGAATCAGCCTGTCTGGGTTCCCCCTGAATCAGCCTGTCTGGGTTCACCCTGAATCAGCCTGTCTGGGTTCACCCTGAATCAGCCTGTCTGGGTTCACCTTGAATCAGCCTCTCTGGGTTCACCCTGAATCAGCCTGTCTGGGTTCACCCTGAATCAGCCTGTCTGGGTTCACCCTGAATCAGCCTGTCTGGGTTAATCCTAAAAGAATAAGCAAATAGAACTTCAGATGTAGGACAGAACAGATTAACAGTGTCTCTGTCTACGTCCCAAATGGCACCCTATATAGTACTCTACATTTGAGAGCCCTATGGTGCATTATATAGGGAATAGGGTGCCACTCAGTGTCACACTCACTGTCCCCTATGGGCCCTGGTCAAAATAAGTGAACTATATAGGGAATATAATGCCATATGGGAATAAGGTGCAAGCTTGACTCTCTCATGTCATGTACTGTAAAAAAAATATATGTATAAAATAGAAACACCCACAAATGTAGTTGTTTCAACCAATCCTTATTCAGTAACTGGTACCAAAGCCTTGTTTAAGTTGACTCAACTCTTCAGTCAAAGTGTTACCTGGACTTTTTTAGTAGGCCCAACAATATCTCTAATATGAGAAAACGCAAGAAAAGAATTCAGCCGACTTAAAGTGATGGGTTTTCTCCATTTGTCTCATATGTTCATTCAACTATAAATGATTATTTTTGGTATGTTACCTGAAAAAAAGGCTGTGGAACAGTCACACACGCACACGCACACGCACACACAACACACACACAAATGTCCTAATAACAGCCTGTGGATTGTTGTCAACAATAAGGCATATTCCATTTAGTTAGCGTTTAACTGAGAGTGTCATGTCTCATATCCCACCGTGTCATATCCTGCCGTGTCATGTCTCATATGTCATCACATAGAGGTATAGGTGTTGACAGGCGCTAGCCAGGCAGAACATTGTGAACTCTGTGCCAGGCAGGCAGTGGGAGAAGGCACAAATATACACACACATTGACGTATGCACACACACACAAAGACCAACATTCAGCGTCAAACACACACACACACAAGCATGCACGCACAGGCGCACACACACGCCCATACAAGCCCCGCTTATGGGAAGGTGACCTCCACACACACACAGGGAAGGTTACTGTGTTCTGCTGTAGCAAGCTAAGGAACCATAGTGTATGTTCTACACAGATATCCTCTACATCACCAGTTCTATATGGAATCCTATGGTATCTTTCATCACTGACCCTCCACAACTGACCCACCCAACACAGCTGGCTTGGGCTAGTTAGTATGTCATTTGTGATTCAACGCAGATTTGAACATAATACTTGATGCTCTTGGCCCCCTTGGGAGTCCACCATGGCTCTACCTTTCTCTTTTCTGTGCTGACAAGGCAAAACACATTAGACATCTACAACAGCAGCTATAAAGGCTGGTTTATAACACCTTACCTCTGACCTGCTCTTCAGGCTGCTTCTCTTGGGTCTGAACAGGACATCTTTAAAGTCCAGCTTCACATCCACGTCTATCCGAGGCATGATGGCCTGTCACCTCCGGGATGGTCCAATCCCTGTCCCAGTCCAATAAATCAATAATTCTATGAATCACTAGATCAACATAGAGCCTGTGATGTGGTCTGCTGAGACCCAGACAGTAGCCAACCCTGAACCTCCAGATGCATTAAATATTTATAGCATGTTAACAGGCTCTCCTCTCCCAGCAGCACACACACCTATGGCTTTATTTGGTCTCTCTCTCTCTCTCTCTCATATATATAACTGAGAGCAGTGCAGAGGGAGGCTGCCGCAGTTGCAGCACTAGTAGAAGTGGTATTGTCACTGGCCATCTGACACACATTCATGTCAGATGGACCTATCACTGCAGAGAACAGCACAGCTGCTGACAGAACCAGGAAGTACTGGAGTCAGTCAACATCCTCAGAGGGGATGGGGTGAGGTATATACACTAAAACATTCACAAGGTAGGAAACCCCAAAACGGTTTTTTAATGGGTCACTGAAGGCCAAATTCTGTGCATTACTTTGCATGAATTCTATGAGTTATTATCCTATGGATAAAATTGTCATCGTCATCCTCTTCATTGTATCATTCTATTCATCATCCTCAACTATATAATCAAAATAATTTCTCAAATATTGAGAAAATGGAACCTGAATCACATAATGAAATAGGGTGTATTACCCAACCACACCACTAGGTGGGGAAAGGGAGTTTCATTTCATGAGGAAACAGCTGAAATACAAACTGTTCCAAAGTCCCACAAAGAAATGTCCTAATGACTGCGGACCGTATTCAACAATGAGACATTTTCCATTTAGTTAGTATTTAACACAAATGATCACCTTAACAAATTATGATATCTTCACCCTGCATCCCATGGGCTACCTTAACTTTAAGGAATTCAACAAAAAGTTATTCAAATGAGCAGTAGTTCACATTGTGTGTAGCAATGTGTGTAGGTTTTCAATTTTTTTTTTTTTTACATTTGTCAAATTAATATTTTATTTCAACCATTTTAAAGTATTGAATTGGTTATCTTTCAAAATGTGACAGAAACATGGTTACTGACATGTCACTCTTGCAGTCTCTTGCTTGGCACATTGCCATGGCTGCTGGGTTGGGGACAAAAGTAACATAGTGTTAAATGAGCCAAGCAGCCCAGAGCAAGGCAGTTAACTCACTGTTCCCCCAGGCGCTGAAGACGTGGATGTTGATTAAGGCAGCCCCCCCCCCCCTTTAGGTTATCAGTAACAGCATTGCTCAGTGCAAACACAACTCCTTTAGGATCTCTATGACATCTTGAGACTAGTCCACAACTGATAGAAAATACACACAAATGAAACATTAAGTACAAAATAAATATTTTATTAATGCTTGAAAATAAATATGAAATCTTGCTTTAAAATTTCAACTCATTAAAACACAGCTTTAAATACAGAACAGAACCTTAACGACAGAAATCATTGATCAACAAATTGAAATCCATTGTTCAGGTACATGGTGTAAATAGCTATTTAAAAAGAAAGGAAGAGCTTTGGTAGAGAATTCTTCTCCATTTCCTTTAACCCTTATTTTACCAGTTAAGTTGACTGAGAACATGTTCTCATTTACAGCAACGACCTGGGGAATAGTTACGGGGGAGAGGATGTATGAGCCAATTGGCAGCTCATACATGATTAGGTGACCGTGATGGTTTGAGGGCCAGATTTGGGAATTTAGCCAGGACACCAGGGTTAACATCCCTACTCTTGTGATAAGTGCCATGGGATCTTTAGTGACCACAGAGAGTCAGGACACCCGTTTAACGTCTCATCCGAAAGACGACACGCTACACAGGGCAATGTCCCCAAACACTGTCCTGGGTCATTGGGATATTTTTTTTTAGAGCAGAGGACAGGGTGCCTCCTACTGGCCCTCCAACACCACTTCCATTAGTATCCAGGGACAAACCATGTTTAGATCTGAGCAAGCCAGCAGTGGGATGCCGGGTGGTATGAGAAGCAATAATGTGACTTCTGTAGACTGGTAACAGGCCTGGTATGGTAAATTTTTTGAACTCGCTGCAGGCCAGAAGATAAATTGAGTAACTCATATGTGGAAGACAGTGGGAACATCCATCCCAACGGACACCCTATATAGTGCATTACTTCATTACAGCCCTATGGGCCCTGATAAAAAAAATCTAATAAAGACTATTTACCTGGTCTGGTACACTCTTCTAGTCTAATGTAATGACTATTTCAACACTATGGTCAGAGACATCACATTTATATACCGTTTGTATATGGCAGAGATAAAGATATCAAAATACAATGGAGTGTAAAGTATACATATATTGAACAAAAAGCTTATTTCTCTCAAATTGTGCACAAATCTGTTTACATCCCTGGTAATGAGCATTTCCCCTGTGCCAAGATAATCAAGAAGCTGGCATATCAAGAAGTTGATTAAACAGCACAATCCTTACACAGGTGCACCTTGTGCTGGGGGACAATAAAAGATCGGTCTAAAATGTGCAGTTGTCACACAACACAATCCATAGATGTCTCAAGTTGAGGGAGCGTGCAGTTGGCATGCTGACTGCAGGAATGTCCACCAGAGCTGTTGCCAGAGAAATTACTGTTCAGAATGCTACTGTATGCAGTCATATAGCACCTCATACAGTAGCACACTACTACTACAACACCAATACTGCAGTACTACTACACTACTGGTATACTACCCCTTGGTATATTCCTACTACAGTACTACCCCTGGTATACTACTACAGCACTACCCCTGGTATACAACTACTACAGCACTACTACTGGTATACAACTACTGGTATACTACTACAGCACTACCCCTGGTATACAACTACTACTGGTATACAACTACTACAGCACTACCTCTGGTATACTACTACTACAGCACTACTACTGGTATACAACTACTGGTATACTACTACAGCACTACCCCTGGTATACAACTACAGCACTACTACTGGTATACAACTACTACAGCACTACTACTGGTATACAACTACTACAGCACTACCTCTGGTATACTACTACTACAGCACTACTACTGGTATACAACTACTGGTATACTACTACAGCACTACCCCTGGTATACAACTACTACAGCACTACTACTGGTATACAACTACTACAGCACTACCTCTGGTATACTACTACTACAGCACTACTACTGGTATACAACTACTGGTATACTACTACAGCACTACCCCTGGTATACAACTACTACAGCACTACTACTGGTATACAACTACTGGTATACTACTACAGCACTACCCCTGGTATACAACTACTACTGGTATACAACTACAGCACTACTACTGGTATACAACTACTACAGCACTACTACTGGTATACAACTACTACAGCACTACCTCTGGTATACTACTACTACAGCACTACTACTGGTATACAACTACTGGTATACTACTACAGCACTACCCCTGGTATACAACTACTACAGCACTACTACTGGTATACAACTACTGGTATACTACTACAGCACTACCCCTGGTATACAACTACTACTGGTATACAACTACTACAGCACTACTACTGGTATACAACTACTACAGCACTACCTCTGGTATACTACTACTACAGCACTACCCCTGGTATACTACTACAGCACTACTACTGGTATACAATTACTACAGCACTACTACTGGTATACAACTACTACAGCACTACTACTGGTATACAACTACTACAGCACTACTACTGGTATACAACTACTACAGCACTACTACTGGTATACTACTACAGCACTACTACTGGTATACTACTACTACAGCACGACTACTGGTATACTACTACAGCACTACTACTGGTATACAACTACTACAGCACTACTACTGGTATACAACTACTACAGCACTACTACTGGTATACTACTACTACAGCACGACTACTGGTATACTACTACAGCACTACTACTGGTATTCTACTACATCACTACTACTGGTATTCTACTACAGCACTACTACTGGTATACTACTACAGCACTACTACTGGTATACAACTACTACAGCACTACTACTGGTATACTACTACTACAGCACGACTACTGGTATACTACTACAGCACTACTACTGGTATTCTACTACATCACTACTACTGGTATACTACTACTACAGCACTACTACTGGTATACAACTACTACAGCACTACTACTGGTATACTACTACTACAGCACGACTACTGGTATACTACTACAGCACTACTACTGGTATTCTACTACATCACTACTACTGGTATACTACTACAGCACTACTACTGGTATACTACTACTGGTATACTACTACAGCACTACTACTGGTATACTACTACAGCACTACTACAGCACTACTACTGGTATACTACTACTGGTATACTACTACAGCACTACTACAGCACTACTACTGGTATACTACTACAGCACTACTACTGGTATACTACTACTGGTATACTACTACAGCACTACTACTGGTATACTACTACTGGTATACTACTACAGCACTACCCCTGGTATACTACTACAGCACTACTACAGCACTACTACAGCACTACTACTGGTATACTACTACAGCACTACTACTGGTATACTACTACTGGTATACTACTACAGCACTACCCCTGGTATACTACTACAGTACTACTACAGCACTACTACTGGTATACTACTACTGGTATACTACTACAGCACTACTACTGGTATACTACTACTGGTATACTACTACAGCACTACCCCTGGTATACTACTACAGCACTACTACTGGTATACTACTACTGGTATACTACTACAGCACTACTACTGGTATACTACTACTGGTATTTTACTACAGCACTACTACTGGTATACTACTACAGCACTACTACTGGTATACTACTACAGCACTACTACTGGTATACTACTACTGGTATTCTACTACAGCACTACTACTGGTATACTACTACAGCACTACTACTGGTATACTACTACTGGTATACTACTACAGCACTACCCCTGGTATTTATGGTTTGCACGTTGCTTCACAATATTGTTTTGAAGGTTTGTTTTAGGACTGATGCTTAACTGAACATTCTACTCAATGCATCCTCATTGGGGACTGATGCCCAACTGAACATTCTACTCAATGCATCCTCATTGGGGACTGATGAATATTCGGTCTAAAGTTTATTACTGTGGCTTGAAAACACAATGACATTTCTAAAGGTGGCAAATAATTAGTAGGAAAACCATTTTATCATCATTTTGATGTCGCCGGATTAACTTTAGATGCAGTATAACGTTAGCCAGCTAGCTAAGATTGAGGGGAGACCTCCAGATTTTAGCTAGCTAACGTTAGCCAGCTAGCTAAGATTGAGGGGAGACCTCCAGATTTTAGCTAACATTAGCAATGATAGCTATTTGGAAGTAATTCTACGTGTGACAGATCTGGTCTGTGCTGGTGTAGAACTCTCTGGAGGAACAGAGGTGAGTGGCCAGGTCTCTGGGAATATTGAAGGGGGCAGCACTGCTCACTGCCAGGGAAAGCAGGTTGGCACAGGTGGGCAGGTAGATGTGTTGGACATGGTCCACCTCTGACCGACACACCGGACACACCTGAAGGGGTGAGATCAAAAGATTTGATTAGAATATAATATGCTAATCTAACATTAAAACACTGTATATAGATGTGACTTGTGAGGAATCAAAGACTTATTGTTAAGATACAGTCCTATAGATCTGGATGAATTAGTCTATATAATCTTGTATTAACGGTGTCCACAGAGTAGCTGACAGTACTGCCCTACAGGCATTTAACCTATGACCTACAGGCTACAGAAGGTTCAGGACAGCCAATAAACCATGGGAAGAAGGGTAACTATAGTTTCTGCAAACATTCCTCCCGTCTCCCATACTCCTCCTCGCCAAACAGTTCACTTCATTTGTTTAAAAGGGAAAAAAACAGTACCAGCTCTTTTCATTAACTGGCAACTACCATGACCTCTCTAAAAGTTTAACTTGGAGCTTCAAAGTTCATTCAGCACAGTGGAAGATACTAGAACATGGCGTTATGGTGTAACAGGGACTAGTGTTTAGTGCTGCCACCCCTGGAACACATAAACCCCATGGAGGCTGTGGTTCAAACCCCGACTGAGTCACATTCCATTCTGTCCTTCTCCTCCATTTCAATCACTTCTTCACTGTATCTATCAATACAGACTACAAAATACATCAACAATTATATACTGTACACACACAACCGGTCAAAAGTTTTACAACACCAACTCATTCAAGGGTTTTTCTTTATTTTTTACTATTTTCTACATTGTAGAATAATAGTGGAGACATCAAAACTATGAAATAACACATATGGAATCACATAGTAACCAAAAAAAGTGTTAAACAAATCAAAATATATTTTATATTTGAGATTCTTCAAATATAAAAAAAATCTTAAAATACACCCTTTGCCTTGATGACAGCTTTGCACACTCTTGGTATTCTCTCAACCAGCTTCATGAGGTAGTCACCTGGAATGCATTTCAATTAACAGATGTGCCTTCTTAAAAGTTAATTTGTGGAATTTCTTTCCTTCATAATGCGTTTGAGACACTCAGTTGTGTTGTGACAAGGTAGAGGTGGTATACAGAAGATATCCCTATTTGGTAAAAGACCAAGTCCATATTATGGCAAGAACAGCTCAAATAAGCAAAGAGAAACGACAGTCCATCATTACTTTAACCCTTGTGTAAGTCTTAACATTCTGTATACTCACCTTGTCATAAAGGTAAAAAAATGACCCGCCTTCACTAAACCCCTAAAATAAAGCAGCTTAATTGAATTTTAAACCCTAAATGTGTTTTGCTTGAAGAAACACCCTGTCATTCATCACAAACTTTGTGAATATCTGGATTTTTTGATATATACTTATGGACTGTACAATGAGAAATTCAACTACAAAATACTAGTCTTCTCCCATTTTTTTAACCATCGCCCCCACCCACAAGGTGTAGAAACAACAATAAATAAGAATAAGATAATAGATACAAAACAAAAACGTGAAGAACATAAATCAACCATCTCTAATTAGCACATGTAGGACAGTATGCAGGTGTGTGTGCATGGACTTGGCAGGTGTATTTCTCACATGTGCAGCACAGAGTATTTGTATTACAGTCCTCCTTTGGGGGGCAGAATTGCCATCTCCTTAACTTGCCACAAGCACTGCAAAGGCTGCTGTGCGGGGGGAGGCACTCCCTTTGAATGTGTGGGGGGAGGGACTCCCTTTGAATGTGTGGGGGGAGGGACTCCCTTTGAATGTGTGGGGGGAGGGACTCCCTTTGAATGTGTGGGGGGAGGGACTCCCTTTGAATGTGTGGGGGGAGGGACTCCCTTTGAATGTGTGGGGGGAGCTACTCCCTTTGAATGTGTGGGGGGAGCTACTCCCTTTGAATGTGTGGGGGGAGGGACTCCCTTTGAATGTGTGGGGTTACAAGTGCATTTTCCTCTCACACGTCTTGCATGTCTTGTGGGCCCTGGGGTCATCCTTATGACATGTTGACTGCATGTCTTGTGGGCCCTGGGGTCATCCTTATGACATGTTGACTGCATGTCTTGTGGGCCCTGGGGTCATCCTTATGACATGTTGACTGCATGTCTTGTGGGCCCTGGGGTCATCCTTATGACATGTTGACTGCATGTCTTGTGGGCCCTGGGGTCATCCTTATGACATGTTGACTGCATGTCTTGTGGGCCCTGGGGTCATCCTTATGACATGTTGACTGCATGTCTTGTGGGCCCTGGGGTCATCCTTATGACATGTTGACTGCATGTCTTGTGGGCCCTGGGGTCATCCTTATGACATGTTGACTGCATGTCTTGTGGGCCCTGGGGTCATCCTTATGACATGTTGACTGCATGTCTTGTGGGCCCTGGGGTCATCCTTATGACATGTTGACTGCATGTCTTGTGGGCCCTGGGGTCATCCTTATGACATGTTGACTGCATGTCTTGTGGGCCCTGGGGTCATCCTTATGACATGTTGACTGCATGCATGTCTTGTGGGCCCTGGGGTCATCATTATGACATTTTGTGCTGCCATCCTGCCCTGGTTGTCATATGGTGACAAGGACCATGTTATGTTGCTGTTATTTGACAAAAATGTCTCTTTCAGCTTGGGGGATTTCTTCTTCATCTGAAGATGATACATTGTGGCTCTGGGTTGTATTCTTCCCCATCTTCTTCTTCATCTGAAGATGATATATCGTGGCTCTGGGTTGTATTCTTCCCCATCTTCTTCTTCAGATTCCTGCTCCTCTTCTAAATCATTGTTCTCTAGTTCCTCCTGGACATCTGATAAAATCTGATCTATGACCTGTTGGGCACTGAAACGTGCACTCATGGCTTCAGCAAAGAGAGAGCTGGGGGGACTGTCATCTGCAATACATTTATAGCCTCTGTCTGCATTCCCCATTAGTAAACAAGGCTTTCAATACATTTTTATTTTGTCTGAAATTGTTTTAATTTTGTCTGTGAACTTGAGTCATGTGTGGGGTCGTGGAGGGGAGATGCTGCAGGTGCACAAGAAGGTTTTAGAGTTCAATCAGTAGCACACAGAATCTACATTTCTCATTGTGTGTGGGTGTGTGTGTGTGTGTGTGTGTGTGTGTGTCTTTTGTGGTGTGTAAATGACTTTAACTGCTAAAATGCCAAAATGCCAATACAAAGACAATCTTTGTACCCTGGTGGTGAACAGCTTTCATGGAAATATGAACAAAGGCGATGTTTCACTTTTTATAATGTTGAGGTCACTCTAGGAAAAAGTCATCAAATTTCAAGTTGAAAAAATATCATTTAGGGCGTTCTCTCTGCTGTTAAACAGAGTGGCGGGTCGTTTTCTACCCTTAAGACAACACAAAGGTTCAGTCAATACGGAACGTTTAAAGAACTTTGAAAGTTTCTTCAAGTGCAGTCGCAAAAACCATCAAGCGCTGTGATGAGACTGGCTCTCATGATGACCACCACAGGAATGGAAGACCCAGAGTTACCTCTGCTGCAGAGGATAAGTTCATTAGAGTTACCAGCCTCAGAAATGGCAGCCCAAATAAATGCGTTCAATGAGTTCAAGTAACAGACACATCTCAACATCAACTGTTCAGAGGAGACTGTGTGAATCAGGCCTTCATGGTCGAATTGCTGCAAAGAAACCATTACTAAAGCACACCAATGAGAAGAATAGACTTGCTTGGGCCAAGAAACACGAGCAATGGACATTAGACCGGGGGAAATCTGCCCTTAGGTCTGGAGTCCAAATTGGAGATTTTTGGTTCCAACCGCCGTGTCTTTGTGAGACGCAGAGTAGGTAAACGGATGATCTCCGCATGTGTGGTTCCCACCGTGAAGCATGGAGGAGGTGGTGTTATGGTGTTTTGCTGGTGACACTGTCGGTGATGTATTTAGAATTCAAGGCACACTTAACCAGTATGGCTACCACAGTATTCTGTAGCGTTACGCCTTCCCATCTGGCTTGCGCTGAATGGGATATCATTTGTTTTTCAACAGGACAACGACCCAACACACCTCCAGGCTGTGTAAGGGATATTTGACCAAGAAGGAGAGTGATGGAGTGCTGCATCAGTTGACCTGGCCTCCACAATCACACGACCTCAACCAAATTGAGATAGTTTGGGTTGAATCAGACCGCAGAGTGAAGGAAAAGCAGCCTACAAGTGCTCAGCATGTGTGGGAACTGCTTCAATACTGTTGGAAAAGCATTCCGGGTTAAACTGGTTGAGAGAATACCAAGAGTGTGCAAAGCTGTCATCAAGGCAAAGGGTGGCTATTTGAAGAATAAAATATTTTGATTTGTTTAATACTTTTTTGGTTACTCCATGATTCCATATGTGTTATTTCATAATTTTGATGGCTTCACTCTTATGTAGAAAATAGTAAAAATAAAGAAAAACCCTTGAATGAGTAGGTGTTCTAAAACTTTTAACTGGTAGTGAGTGAGTGAGTATGTATATATATATTTATTTTAAACCATGACGTTATGGTTACCTCTAGCTGGACGGCACAGTTGTGGCAGCACACCATGTGTCCACAGGGGCAGAAGGCAGCGTCCATCTCCTCTTCACAGCACAGCATACACAGCAGAGCATCCTGGAGCTGCTGCAGCTTCTCCTCCAGAACCCGGCTCCTCTGGCACCCCTCACAGCCTCCTTCCCCCACCCCAGGGGACCGCGGCGGGCTCCGCTCGCCGGACACACAGTCCCCTGCCATGCCGGCGTTGTAGAGCGCCCTGCGACAGTGGTCGTAGACCTCCTTGGAGGTGCGTCGGATGTCGAAGACATACTTCTTGCCCAGGTCGATGCTCTCGTTGAGGAAGAGAGACGCCAGGTGACCCTTGAAGTCACGGCTGTACTGCATCATCACGTCGTTCGTCACCGTGTCACACCTGAAGGACAAGTAACATCACAGTTATTGACCAAAAACACTAAAATCAATATTATAAAATGTTATTACACTGTGAAACTGGAGTGACTCCACATGTACACTAAAACTAAACTTAGCAGCAACTCATGAAAATTATCAGAAAATGTACAGCATATACTGTGCTAGCATATACTGTGCTGCATATTAAAAATGTCTTACTCTACATTGGCTCACAGCAGAGATGTTTTTACAAGAGGAAAATTTCACCCTGTGTGAGCATGTTGTTGGTGTGTGAGCCATGCTACATGCTACATGGTTGCTGACCTGTAGAAGGCATGTTCTTGGTGTGTAAGCCATGCTACATGCTACATGGTTGCTGACCTGTAGAAGGCATGTTGTTGGTGTGTGAGCCATGCTACATGCTACATGGTTGCTGACCTGTAGAAGGCATGATGTTGGTGTGTAAGCCATGCTACATGGTTGCTGACCTGTAGAAGGCATGTTGTTGGTGTGTAAGCCATGCTACATGGTTGCTGACCTGTAGAAGGCATGTTGTTGGTATGTGAGCCATGCTACATGCTACATGGTTGCTGACCTGTAGAAGGCATGTTGTTGGTATGTAAACCATGCTACATGGTTGCTGACCTGTGGAAGGCATGTTGTTGGTATGTAAACCATGCTACATGGTTGCTGACCTGTAGAAGGCATGTTGTTGGTATGTGAGCCATGCTACATGGTTGCTGACCTGTAGAAGGCATGTTGTTGGTGTATAAGCCATGCTACATGGTTGCTGACCTGTAGAAGGCATGTTGTTGGTATGTGAGCCATGCTACATGGTTGCTGACCTGTAGAAGGCATGTTGTTGGTATGTAAACCATGCTACATGGTTGCTGACCTGTAGAAGGCATGATGTTGGTATGTAAACCATGCTACATGGTTGCTGACCTGTGGAAGGCATGTTGTTGGTATGTAAACCATGCTACATGGTTGCTGACCTGTAGAAGGCATGTTGTTGGTATGTGAGCCATGCTACATGCTAGCTGACCTGTAGAAGGCATGTTGTTGGTATGTGAGCCATGCTACATGGTTGCTGACCTGTAGAAGGCATGATGTTGGTGTGTGAGCCATGCTACATGGTTGCTGACCTGTAGAAGGCATGATGTTGGTGTGTGAGCCATGCTACATGCTAGCTGACCTGTAGAAGGCATGTTGTTGGTGTGTGAGCCATGCTACATGGTTGCTGACCTGTAGAAGGCATGTTGTTGGTATGTGAGCCATGCTATATGCTAGCTGACCTGTAGAAGGCATGTTGTTGGTGTGTGAGCCATGCTACATGGTTGCTGACCTGTAGAAGGCATGTTGTTGGTGTGTAAACCATGCTACATGGTTGCTGACCTGTAGAAGGCATGTTGTTGGTATGTAAACCATGCTACATGGTTTCTGACCTGTAGAAGGCATGTTGTTGGTGTGTAAACCATGCTACATGCTACATGGTTGCTGACCTGTAGAAGGCATGTTGTTGGTATGTGAGCCATGCTACATGGTTGCTGACCTGTAGAAGGCATGTTGTTGGTATGTAAACCATACTACATGGTTGCTGACCTGTAGAAGGCGTGGGTCTCTGTGATGGCCCGGTACAGGCCGCTGGCAGCTCTGGTGCTTGTCATTTTAAACAGCAGGGCCACATCCTCACCACTGTCCTTAGTGATGGTCATGTACACATTCTTCCCTGACTGGGTGGCCATCTGGATGATGGGATAAATGATCCTAGAACAGAGGACAGAGAGTCATTGTAGGCTCTATATAACTTCATATCAAATGTCCAACAGCAGAGCATTGTCTTGTGTGTCTAGACCTGTAGATAGAACTACATAATCACATAGTAATGGTGTCTAGACCTGTAGACAGAACTACATAATCACATAGTAATGGTGTCTACTCTAACAGAAGCATGCTGAGTTTGTATGGTATTGTTTGGTCAGTGTTATATTTCCAACTCTGCTACATCTGGATACAAACACTGCACAGTAGAAAAAGACAGGCAGCCGACCTCAACTTTAGTTTTTGTTGTTGTTGTTGTTGTTGTTCAGTGCATCAACGAATAACATGTTTTGCAAACAGCACTGTCAGGTTAGTTTAATACCTGTTGGTGGGGGTGAAGTCAGGTCAGTGTAGTGAATATACCTGTTGGTGGGGGTGAAGTCCTCCTGACAGATAGATACCCCTTCAGGGCCGACCCCTATGGCCAGCCTCTGTCCCTCTGAGTCCCTGGCCCAGTGCCACTCCACCCCGTAGTTCTCCAGGGAGGACACCAGCTGTAGGGCCTGGTACTCTGCTGACGCCTGGCTCAGACCCTCTAGCTCACGGTGCTTCTCCTGGATGCTGCAGACGGACACGGCAGGACGGGACAGAAGAGTTACGTGTTCTGCTGTTGTAATACTGTTCATTCACCAGGGGGGCCCACCCATACAATGAAACATCTTTTCTACGTTCTATTTTAAATGCTGCCACCAAATAATCCCTGCTCGGTTTTCATTTTTCTGTCCCTCCATTGTTTTTTAAATGTATTATTTATATATATATTTAAAAAAAAGATCTACGAAATAAAATGTACTAAAACTAAACTAAACACATGAGGAATGAGAACTGTACTTTAGTGCCCGGTAGTGAAAATATATGGCTGTAGGGCTAGCTGAGTCAGCAGCCTAGTGTTTTAGGGACAGATGTTGTGAATCCCATTTATATGCTGATTTGGGAGTATTTAGGCTCCTCCCACATCAAGGCCATAACAGAAGACCAAACCATGGTTTAGTCAGCTATTCAGATGGCCTTCACAAATCAAAAAGGTTATATTTTTATGATCTTGTATCTATAGCAGTTCTACAAGTCAGCACAGAGAAGTACTTAGTAAGACATGGAATGCATTTCGCTACACTCGCATTAACATCTGCTAACCATGTGTATGTGACAAATAAAATTTGATTTGATTTAATTTGGAGTCAAGTTACTATTGCTGTGCTGACCTGTTGATGGATGCCAGGTCAGGCTCCTGTCTGAAGATCTGGCTGGAGCAGTACTTGGCTGTGTTCTGGTTGTAGTCTCCGTACTCAGCCTGGGCTAGGAGGGCACACAGCTCCTTGGCCTGCTCAGCCTCCATCTGCAGGCTGCCACTGTCCAGCTCCTCCTTTATGTGCAGGAAGAACATATGTCTGGAGGAAAGAGGGATGTGTAAAGGGTTATATGTTGGACATGAAGAACGAGAATACAACTTCACAAAACTGCAGTGATAATAGGGAAACTAATTAGACATTTCTGCCTCGTCAAAAGAGGACATTGGACTGAAAAGAGGAACGAAGATAATCCTCTTTGTAGGCCCTAAATCTAGGTTGAAGATACCCAGGTTAGAACAACATAATAACTAGTATCACTGGTCCCATTTATGCAAAGAATTATGGGATATTAGAATCCTCTTGTTGTTATCTTCAACATAGTCCTAAAAGAGGAAGAACAAGAATACAGCTTAACTGGTGATGGTAAACTAGCCCTCTGTGCCTCCTCAAAACAGGAAGTTGCACTGAATATAGGAATGAAGATAGCCTTCTTTAAAAAATGACAGTTCTCTCATGCCTGCTATGAGCGCTTGACCTTTCTGTCCACAGGGTCAGCTATCCATCGTATTGCTCCAGTGAGGAATGTGGGCGGCAGAATTGCTGGTACAGGCAGGTTACGACCCCAGACTGTCCCATGTGATAAACAGGAAGCCTGTTTAAACTTAACAAACTAAGTCTGTGCTTCACTCCAATGTATACTACTAGGGTGTAACGGCACAGTGTCGGGGGTGTAATGGCACAGTGTCGGAGTTGTAACGGCACAGTGTCGGAGGTGTAATGGCACAGTGTCGGGGGTGTAATGGCACAGTGTCGGAGGTGTAAAAGCAAGTCATAATGAAAGTCTTGAACCGTGTACCTGAAAATGTCAAAGCATACTTAAGTTTTTGAGTTGAAAAACAGTGCGGGGGCGCACTGGTTTCTGGTATAACATCATATATGCACTGGTCTCTGGTATAACATCACATATCCACTGGTATAACATCACATATCCACTGGTATAACATCACATATCCACTGGTCTCTGGTATAACATCACATATCCACTGGTATAACATCACATATCCACTGGTCTCTGGTATAACATCACATATCCACTGGTCTCTGGTATAACATCACATATCCACTGGTCTCTGGTATAACATCACATATCCACTGGTCTCTAGTATAACATCAGATATCCACTGGTCTCTAGTATAACATCAGATATCCACTGGTCTCTAGTATAACATCACATATCCACTGGTCTCTAGTATAACATCACATATCCACTGGTCTCTAGTATAACATCACATATCCACTGGTCTCTGGCAGTCCTACAATCTAAGCTAGATGCCCTCAATCTCACACAAATCATCAAGGAACCAACCAGGTACAACCCTAAATCTGTAAACAAGGGCACCCTCATAGACGTCATCTTGACCAACTGGCCCTCCAAATACACCTCCGCTGTCTTCAACCAGGATCTCAGCGATCACTGCCTCATTGCCTGTATCCGCTACGGATCCGCAGTCAAACGACAACCCCTCATCACTGTCAAACGCTCCCTAAAACACTTCTGTGAGCAGGCCTTTCTAATCGACCTGGCCCGGGTATCTTGGAAGGATATTGACCTCATCCCGTCAGTTGAGGATGCCTGGTTATTCTTTAAAAGTAACTTCCTCACCATTTTAGATAAGCATGCTCCGTTCAAAAAATGCAGAACTAAGAACAGATATAGCCCTTGGTTCACTCCAGACCTGACTGCCCTCGACCAGCACAAAAACATCCTGTGGCGGACTGCAATAGCATCGAATAGTCCCCGCGATATGCAATTGTTCAGGGAAGTCAGGAATCAATACACGCAGTCAGTCAGGAAAGCAAAGGCCAGCTTCTTCATGCAGAAATTTGCATCCTGTAGCTCTAACTCCAAAAAGTTCTGGGACACTGTAAAGTCCATGGAGAACAAGAGCACCTCCTCCCAGCTGCCCACTGCACTGAGACTAGGTAACACGGTCACCACCGATAAATCCATGATTATCGAAAACTTCAACAAGCATTTCTCAACGGCTGGCCATGCCTTCCTCCTGGCTACTCCAACCTCGGCCAACAGCTCTGCCCCCCCCCCCCCCGCAGCTACTCGCCCAAGCCTCTCCAGGTTCTCCTTTACCCAAATCCAGATAGCAGATGTTCTGAAAGAGCTGCAAAACCTGGACCCGTACAAATCAGCTGGGCTTGACAATCTGGACCCTCTATTTCTGAAACTATCCGCCGCCATTGTTGCAACCCCTATTACCAGCCTGTTCAACCTCTCTTTCATATCGTCTGAGATCCCCAAGGATTGGAAAGCTGCCGCAGTCATCCCCCTCTTCAAAGGGGGAGACACCCTGGACCCAAACTGTTTACAGACCTATATCCATCCTGCCCTGCCTATCTAAGGTCTTCGAAAGCCAAGTCAACAAACAGGTCACTGACCATCTCGAATCCCACCGTACCTTCTCCGCTGTGCAATCTGGTTTCCGAGCCGGTCACGGGTGCACCTCAGCCACGCTCAAGGTACTAAACGATATCATAACCGCCATCGATAAAAGACAGTACTGTGCAGCCGTCTTCATCGACCTTGCCAAGGCTTTCGACTCTGTCAATCACCATATTCTTATTGGCAGACTCAGTAGCCTCGGTTTTTCTGATGACTGCCTTGCCTGGTTCACCAACTACTTTGCAGACAGAGTTCAGTGTGTCAAATCGGAGGGCATGCTGTCCGGTCCTCTGGCAGTCTCTATGGGGGTGCCACAGGGTTCAATTCTCGGGCCAACTCTTTTCTCTGTATATATCAATGATGTTGCTCTTGCTGCGGGCGATTCCCTGATCCACCTCTACGCAGACGACACCATTCTGTATACTTCCGGCCCGTCCTTGGACACTGTGCTATCTAACCTCCAAACGAGCTTCAATGCCATACAACACTCCTTCCGTGGCCTCCAACTGCTCTTAAACGCTAGTAAAACCAAATGCATGCTTTTCTTTTTTTCTTTTTAATTTTACCCCTTTTTCTCCCCAATTTCGTAGTATCCAATTGTTGTAGTAGCTACTATCTTGTCTCATCGCTACAACTCCCGTACAGGCTCGGGAGAGACGAAGGTTGAAAGTCATGCGTCCTCCGATACACAACCAACACAGCGCACATCCAACCCGGAAGCCAGACGCACCAATGCGCCGGAGGAAACACCGTGCACCTGGCCACCTTGGCTAGCGTACACTGCGCCCAGCCTGCCACAGGAGTCGCTGGTGTGCGATGAGACAAGGACACCCCTACCGACCAAGCCCTCCCTAACCCGGGCGACGCTAGGCCAATTGTGCGTCGCCCCACGGACCTCCCGGTCGCGGCCGGTTACGACAGAGCCTGGGCGCGAACCCAGGACTCTGATGGCACAGCTGGCGCTGCAGTACAGCGCCCTTAACCACTGCGCCACCCGGGAGGCCTAAATGCATGCTTTTCAACCGTTCGCTGCCTGCACCCGCACGCCCGACTAGCATCACCACCCTGGATGGTTCCGACCTAGAATATGTGGACACCTATAAACCTAGGTGTCTGGCTAGACTGTAAACTCTCCTTCCAGACTCATATCAAACATCTCCAATCTAAAATCAAATCTAGAGTCGGCTTTCTATTCCGCAACAAAGCCTCCTTCACTCATGCCGTCAAACTTACCCTAGTAAAACTGACTATCCTACCGATCCTCGACGATGTCATCTACAAAATAGCTTCCAATACTCTACTCAGCAAACTGGATGCAGTTTATCACAGTGCCATCTAGTATAACATCACATATCCACTGGTCTCTGGTATAACATCACATATCCACTGGTCTCTGGTATATCATCACATATCCACTGGTCTCTGGTATAACATCACATATCCACTGGTCTCTGGTATAACATCACATATCCACCGGTCTCTCGTTACAGCCATAACATTAACATTCAGTAGCTGATTTGGTTCTGGGTGCTGAGATTAGGCTAGATATCCACATATCTGCTGCATTGAATTTACAGCAGGTGCATGAATCTACAGTACGTAGCCTACAGTGGGTATATGAATCTACAGTACATAGCCTACAGTGGGTATATGAATCTACAGTACATAGCCTACAGTGGGTACATGGATCTACAGCCTACAGTAGGTATATTCATGTATGTTTCATGGCTCTAGTTCTAAAGATGTAGCCTATCAAGTCCTAACAGGCTCCCGTTAGACAATGTAGGTAGAGGACTGATAGTCACAGACAAGACACATATAGGTAGAGGACTGATACTCACAGACAAGACACTGTAGGTAGAGGACTGACAGTCACAGACAAGACACCTATAGTTAGAGGACTGACAGTCACAGACAAGACACTGTAGGTACAGGACTGACAGTCAGACAAGACACTGTAGGTACAGGACTGACAGTCACAGACAAGACACTGTAGGTAGAGGACAGACAAGACAACACACTGTAGCAGCTGTTTTGACAAAATGGTTTTACTCATTATGAATTTTAAAATGGAAACTCTCAACAACACATTCTCCCATGGTGCCACTCAGCTGTAGGACAGATGAAGTGCTGAATGCTCTCTGGAACTGTTGCTATGTGAACTCTGCCCTGCAAGTTGATATCAGCAGAACATCCTATTTAAACAGTGTGTATGCAGTACAATGTGATACAGCAGTGGGTGTTTAGCTAGTGGGGCTCTCAGCTGTAGCCAACAGGATGGATGCCTGCTTGGATTAACAATGGCTAGTACCGTGTGTTCTCACTCTCAGCCAGCCAGGAGGTAAGGGGGTGGCTGGATGTGGGGGACTGTGCATGCTAAGCCTGCAGGATGCATGGCTCTCATTGTCAGTGAGTGTGGAGCTGCATGTGGACTGCTGACAGACCGAGGGCCTCTCCCCTCTCTTGTTTGCCCAACTCTTTCAGGGACAGCAGAGCACAGTGCTTAGAGATTACTTACATAAGCCTCCTGTTGAATTGATTCAACAAATCAAACATTGTTGTTACGAGTCATGATTCCCAAGGTGTGTTCTTTTACTTTTGGAATAATCTGAAGGCTGAGTTATTTAGTAGCACTATAAATGTACCACATTATTCATTAAAATGTATATATACTTATTGGGCTACAGCCTGCACTTTGTTGTTATCTGCGATACATGGTTCATGCTCCATCGTTTGCAGTGTTTCCTCGTGTCAACCCTACTCACGCAAAGGCTGGGATCACAACAGTACGGTGTTAGCCCACCACCCCACCACCGAAAAACGAATTTGTACTAGTATGGCTGATCCTTAACACATTTCACGGCATCCATCTGGTGAATGTGACAAAAAAATAAACCATTGTTACAAAAAAAACATGACACTTTCTGATCTTGTCACCTACTACATATTAACCTGCAGATTAACCTGCATATTGGACTGCATATTGGACTGCATATTAGACTGCATATTAGACTGCATATTAGACTGCATATTGGCCTGCAGATTAGCCTGCAGATTAGCCTGCAGATTAGCCTGCATATTAGCCTGCATATTAGACTGCATATTAGACTGCATATTAGACTGCATATTGGCCTGCAGATTAGCCTGCAGATTAGCCTGCATATTAGCCTGCATATTAGACTGCATATTAGACTGCATATTGGCCTGCAGATTAGACTGCATATTGGCCTGCATATTAGCCTGCAGATTAGCCTGCATATTGGCCTGCATGCTCACATTAGGTGTATTTGCCCGTGTTAGGCTATGAGAATGAATAATGTAATCTACGTAGTCCTGCTGTACATTAAGAAATGATAAGAATTTCCACGTAGATTACAGGATTTAGGCTACACTATGACAGAGGATTAAGAGCATCTGTCATTTTCCGTTAAATTGACCTTCTCAATTCTTTGTTTAGCCAGAGAAGTTGTCCTTACTGGTTATGTTAATGTTTCAGACATTCTTTCCCACGCCTGTCAGTTATGCAATGTGTCTTTTCTGAAGTTCAGCATTTCAGATATGCCGTGTCAGCTGTGTTATTAGTACAGGCCTCGTGTCAGCTGTGTTATTACCACAGGCCTCGTGTCAGCTGTGTTATTACTACAGGCCTTGTGTCAGCTGTGTTATTAGTACAGACCTCGTGTCAGCCGTGTTATTACTACAGGCCTCGTGTCAGCTGTGTTATTACCACAGGCCTTGTGTCAGCTGTGTTATTACCACAGGCCTCGTGTCAGCTGTGTTATTACTACAGGCCTCGTGTCAGCTGTGTTATTAGTACAGACCTCGTGTCAGCCGTGTTATTACTACAGGCCTCGTGTCAGCTGTGTTATTACCACAGGCCTTGTGTCAGCTGTGTTATTACTACAGGCCTCGTGTCAGCCGTGTTATTACTACAGACCTCGTGTCAGCTGTGTTATTAGTACAGGCCTCGTGTCAGCTGTGTTATTACCACAGGCCTCGTGTCAGCTGTGTTATTACTACAGGCCTCGTGTCAGCTGTGTTATTAGTACAGACCTCGTGTCAGCTGTGTTATTACTACAGGCCTCGTGTCAGCTGTGTTATTAGTACAGACCTCGTGTCAGCCGTGTTATTACTACAGGCCTCGTGTCAGCCGTGTTATTACTACAGACCTCGTGTCAGCTGTGTTATTAGTACAGGCCTCGTGTCAGCTGTGTTATTAGTACAGGCCTCGTGTCAGCTGTGTTATTAGTACAGGCCTCGTGTCAGCCGTGTTATTACTACAGGCCTCGTGTCAGCCGTGTTATTACTACAGACCTCGTGTCAGCTGTGTTATTAGTACAGGCCTCGTGTCAGCTGTGTTATTAGTACAGGCCTCGTGTCAGCTGTGTTATTAGTACAGGCCTCGTGTCAGCTGTGTTATTAGTACAGGCCTCGTGTCAGCTGTGTTATTAGTACAGGCCTCGTGTCAGCTGTGTTATTAGTACAGGCCTCGTGTCAGCTGTGTTATTAGTACAGGCCTCGTGTCAGCTGTGTTATTACCACAGGCCTCGTGTCAGCTGTGTTATTAGTACAGGCCTCGTGTCAGCTGTGTTATTAGTACAGGCCTCGTGTCAGCTGTGTTATTAGTACAGGCCTCGTGTCAGCTGTGTTATTACTACAGGCCTCGTGTCAGCTGTGTTATTAGTACAGGCCTCGTGTCAGCTGTGTTATTAGTACAGGCCTCGTGTCAGCTGTGTTATTAGTACAGGCCTCGTGTCAGCTGTGTTATTAGTACAGGCCTCGTGTCGAAAGTCATTTCGCTTAAATTAATTTAAAAAAAAAGGTAGCTTATAACAGTGAACCTTTTTTTTGTGGCATATTTTGGTTAAACTATCCCCAATTCAATGGAATTGCAACCCTCTGCATGCACAGCACATTCTGTACAGCTGATTCTCAAGATCTCGCACACTAATGAGATGCTAATGAGCCCACACTACTACACTGTCTGAGCCAAGGACTACATGCTTTCTGGTAAGTTTAGATTACAATACTGGGTGGGGTGAATATATTTTATATGACATACATTATTGTTTTGTTAACTAGTAAATAGTAGCCTACAGCAAAGTGTGTTTAAATAATTTCTAACTTGTTAACAATTTCTGCTAGTAAGTTTTTGCTACCATATCGGTTTTAGCTTGCTGGAGCCTGCTAACCGAGGATTGTTAATTAACCTGTTTCATGTTAAAACATTTATCTGTGTACATTTCCAAATACTGTGCCAAACCATATGTGAAGAATGCAACAATGATGCAGGATAATCTGACCAAGTGCACAACGTTCCCTCAGCGCTCACAACGAGCAACTGACAAATGTCCCTCTACTTCTATTGGAGCAGAACATTATGAATCAGACACCTTATCAACAGCTCATGATTCTCCTGGAATCAGACACCTTATCAACAGCTCCTGATTCTCCTGGAATCAGACACCTTATCAACAGCTCATGGTTCTCCTGGAATCAGACACCTTATCAACAGCTCATGATTCTCCTGGAATCAGACACCTTATCAACAGCTCATGATTCTCCTGGAATCAGACGTTGTTTAACTCAATGGAGGAACGTAGTCAGAGAAATGCTGATGAATGTCTTGCTCAAGCTGTGTATGCAAACTGGTTCACCTCTGATGCTCACAGGCAATGTGTGTTGGAAGAGATTTCTGAATGTTCTTCTCCCAGCATACACCCCTCCAACCAGACATGCTTTATCTTCTCATTTGCTGGATGCAGTGTTCAAGTGAAGGTCAAGGAAATCATAGAGAAAGCAGGCTATTGCAATCATCTCTGATGGGTGGTTGAATGTTTTTATTTACCTTTATTTAACCAGGCAAGTCAGTTAAGAACAAATTCTTATTTACAATGACGGCCTAGGAACAGTGGGTTAACTGCCTGTTCATTTGTAATGATGTCTAATTATGATAAGGTAAAAGGTTTCTGTTTCTGTCTCCATATGATATGGTAAATACAGTGGGGCAAAAAAGTATTTAGTCAGCCACCAATTGTGCAAGTTCTCCCACTTAAAAAGATGAGAGAGGCCTGTAATTTTCATCATAGGTACACTTCAACTATGACAGACAAAATGAGAAAAAAAAATTCCAGAAAATCACATTGTAGGAGTTTTTATGAATTTATTTGCAAATTATGGTGGAAAATAACGAGTTGAGTTTTTAACCATAAAGTTGCATTCAAATACTTTTTTACTAAATACTTTTTTGCCCCACTGTATATCCAATGCAAAAAACACATCTAAATATAAATGGTATTCATATTAATTAGTATATATTTCAGTGAAATCCCATATATTCCCATTAATTCCCACGGAAAGTTTCCACCTCTGAATATTCCCCAAAACATGCAACCCTACTGAGGACTCATCCTGAATAAAAGTCACATACAGTAGGTTCCTGAACTAGCCTGAGGACTCATCCTGAATAACTGTCACATACAGTAGGTTCCTGAACTAGCCTGAGGACTCATCCTGAATAAAAGTCACATACAGTAGATTCCTGAACTAGCCTGAGGACTCATCCTGAATAACGGGCACATACAGTAGGTTCCTGAAATAGCCTGAGGACTCATCCTGAATAACGGTCACATACAGTAGGCTCCTGAACTAGCCTGAGGACTCATCCTGAATAAAAGACACATACAGTAGGTTCCTGAACTAGCCTGAGGACTCATCCTGAATAACGGTCACATACAGTAGGTTCCTGAAATAGCCTGAGGTTATATCCTTCCTGTTTGGCCCTGTCCGGGGGTGTCCTCGGATGGGGCCACAGTGTCTCCTGACCCCTCCTGTCTCAGCCTCCAGTATTTATGCTGCAGTAGTTTATGTGTCGGGGGGCTAGGGTCAGTTTGTTATATCTGGAGTACTTCTCCTGTCCTATTCGGTGTCCTGTGTGAATCTAAGTGTGCGTTCTCTAATTCTCTCCTTCTCTCTTTCTCTCTCTCGGAGGACCTGAGCCCTAGGACCATGCCCCAGGACTACCTGACATGATGACTCCTTGCTGTCCCCAGTCCACCTGGCTGTGCTGCTGCTCCAGTTTCAACTGACCTGAGCCATAGGACCATGCCCCAGGAATACCTGACATGATGACTCCTTGCTGTCCCCAGTCCACCTGACTGTGCTGCTGCTCCAGTTTCAACTATTCTGCCTTATTATAATTCGACCATGCTGGTCATTTATGAACATTTGAACATCTTGACCATGTTTTGTTATAATCTCCACCCGGCACAGCCAGAAGAGGACTGGCCACCCCACATAGCCTGGTTCCTCTCTAGGTTTCTTCCTAGGTTTTGGCCTTTCTAGGGAGTTTTTCCTAGCCACCGTGCTTCTACACCTGCATTGCTTGCTGTTTGGGGTTTTAGGCTGGGTTTCTGTACAGCACTTTGAGATATCAGCTGATGTACGAAGGGCTATATAAATAAATTTGATTTGATTTGATTTTGATTTGATTTTGATCCTGAATAACGGTCACATACAGTAGGTTCCTGAACTAGCCTGAGGACTCATCCTGAATGTAACTCTGCTGCTCTATCGATCGCTCCACACATTAGAAGAAACTATAGTGGGCGTGGTGTATGGCCAGAGCGATGTGGATGGTAGTCAGGCCACTCCCCTTCATGGCACACAGTGCCCTCTGTCTTGTCAGTCGATACACGGTGTCAGGGTTACCCAGGGCAAACCAAACTGGCTTGACATGTTGGGTTGACATTGACATGTCATTTGAAGCTATGCCCTACTAGTAGTAGGCTACTTTTTTGGGGGAAATAATTTTGTCATTGAAGAAAATACACTAGGCTCTAGTATTACCCTGGGTGGCTGACATAGTACTGTAGGTACCCTGGCATAGTACTGTAGGTACCCTGGCATAGTACTGTAGGTACCCTGGCATAGGACTGTAGGTACCCTGGCATAGTACTGTAGGTACCCTGGTATAGTACTGTAGGTACCCTGGCTGGCAGGCATAGTACTGTAGGTACCCTGGCATAGTACTGTAGGTACCCTGGCTGGCATAGTACTGTAGGTACCCAGGCTGGCATAGTACTGTAGATACCCTGGCTGGCATAGTACTGTAGGTACCCTGGTATAGTACTGTAGGTACCCTGGTATAGTACTGTAGGTACCCTGGCATAGTACTGTAGGTACCCTGGCATATTACTGTAGGTACCCTGGCATATTACTGTAGGTACCCTGGCATAGTGCTGTAGGTACCATGGCATAGTACTGTAGGTACCCTGGCATAGTACTGTAGGTACCCTGGCATAGTACTGTAGGTACCCTGGCAGAGTACTGTAGGTACCCTGGCATAGTACTGTAGGTACCCTGGCATAGTACTGTAGGTGCCCTGGCATAGTACTGTAGGTGCCCTGGCATAGTACTGTAGGTACCCTGGCATAGTACTGTAGGTACCCTGGCATAGTACTGTAGGTACCCTGGCATAGTACTGTAGGTACCCTGGCATAGTACTGTAGGTACCCTGGCATAGTACTGTAGGTATCCTGGCTGGCATAGTACTGTAGGTATCCTGGCTGGCATAGTACTGTAGGTACCCTGGCATAGTACTGTAGGTACCCTGGCATAGTACTGTAGGTACCCTGGCAGAGTACTGTAGGTACCCTGGCATAGTACTGTAGGTGCCCTGGCATAGTACTGTAGGTGCCCTGGCATAGTACTGTAGGTACCCTGGCATAGTACTGTAGGTACCCTGGCATATTACTGTAGGTACCCTGGCATAGTGCTGTAGGTACCATGGCATAGTACTGTAGGTACCCTGGCATAGTACTGTAGGTACCCTGGCATAGTACTGTAGGTACCCTGGCAGAGTACTGTAGGTACCCTGGCATAGTACTGTAGGTACCCTGGCATAGTACTGTAGGTGCCCTGGCATAGTACTGTAGGTGCCCTGGCATAGTACTGTAGGTGCCCTGGCATAGTACTGTAGGTACCCTGGCATAGTACTGTAGGTACCCTGGCATAGTACTGTAGGTACCCTGGCAGAGTACTGTAGGTACCCTGGCATAGTACTGTAGGTACCCTGGCATAGTACTGTAGGTGCCCTGGCATAGTACTGTAGGTGCCCTGGCATAGTACTGTAGGTACCCTGGCATAGTACTGTAGGTACCCTGGCATAGTACTGTAGGTACCCTGGCATAGTACTGTAGGTACCCTGGCATAGTACTGTAGGTACCCTGGCATAGTACTGTAGGTATCCTGGCTGGCATAGTACTGTAGGTATCCTGGCTGGCATAGTACTGTAGGTGCCCTGGCATAGTACTGTAGGTGCCCTGGCATGGTACTGTAGGTACCCTGGCATAGTACTGTAGGTACCCTGGCATAGTACTGTAGGTACCCTGGCATAGTACTGTAGGTACCCTGGCATAGTACTGTAGGTACCCTGGCATAGTACTGTAGGTATCCTGGCTGGCATAGTACTGTAGGTATCCTGGCTGGCATAGTACTGTAGGTACCCTGGCATAGTACTGTAGGTACCCTGGCATAGTACTGTAGGTACCCTGGCATAGTACTGTAGGTACCCTGGCATAGTACTGTAGGTATCCTGGCTGGCATAGTACTGTAGGTATCCTGGCTGGCATAGTACTGTAGGTATCCTGTCTGGCATAGTACTGTATGTATCCTGTCTGGCATAGTACTGTAGGTATCCTGGCTGGCATAGTACTGTAGGTATCCTGTCTGGCATAGTACTGTAGGTATCCTGGCATAGTACTGTAGGTACCCTGGCATAGTACTGTAGGTACCCTGGCATAGGACTGTAGGTACCCTGGCATAGTACTGTAGGTACCCTGGTATAGTACTGTAGGTACCCTGGCTGGCAGGCATAGTACTGTAGGTACCCTGGCATAGTACTGTAGGTACCCTGGCTGGCATAGTACTGTAGGTACCCAGGCTGGCATAGTACTGTAGATACCCTGGCTGGCATAGTACTGTAGGTACCCTGGTATAGTACTGTAGGTACCCTGGTATAGTACTGTAGGTACCCTGGCATAGTACTGTAGGTACCCTGGCATATTACTGTAGGTACCCTGGCATAGTGCTGTAGGTACCATGGCATAGTACTGTAGGTACCCTGGCATAGTACTGTAGGTACCCTGGCATAGTACTGTAGGTACCCTGGCATAGTACTGTAGGTGCCCTGGCATAGTACTGTAGGTGCCCTGGCATAGTACTGTAGGTACCCTGGCATAGTACTGTAGGTACCCTGGCATAGTACTGTAGGTACCCTGGCATAGTACTGTAGGTATCCTGGCTGGCATAGTACTGTAGGTATCCTGGCTGGCATAGTACTGTAGGTACCCTGGCATAGTACTGTAGGTACCCTGGCATAGTACTGTAGGTACCCTGGCATAGTACTGTAGGTATCCTGGCTGGCATAGTACTGTAGGTATCCTGGCTGGCATAGTACTGTAGGTATCCTGGCTGGCATAGTACTGTAAGTATCCTGTCTGGCATAGTACTGTAGGTATCCTGTCTGGCATAGTACTGTAGGTATCCTGGCTGGCATAGTACTGTAGGTATCCTGTCTGGCATAGTACTGTAGGTATCCTGGCTGGCATAGTACTGTAGGTATCCTGGCTGGCATAGTACTGTAGGTGCCCTGGCATAGTACTGTAGGTGCCCTGGCATAGTACTGTAGGTACCCTGGCATAGTACTGTAGGTACCCTGGCATAGTACTGTAGGTACCCTGGCATAGTACTGTAGGTACCCTGGCATAGTACTGTAGGTACCCTGGCATAGTACTGTAGGTATCCTGGCTGGCATAGTACTGTAGGTATCCTGGCTGGCATAGTACTGTAGGTACCCTGGCATAGTACTGTAGGTACCCTGGCATAGTACTGTAGGTACCCTGGCATAGTACTGTAGGTACCCTGGCATAGTACTGTAGGTATCCTGGCTGGCATAGTACTGTAGGTATCCTGGCTGGCATAGTACTGTAGGTATCCTGTCTGGCATAGTACTGTAGGTATCCTGTCTGGCATAGTACTGTAGGTATCCTGGCTGGCATAGTACTGTAGGTATCCTGTCTGGCATAGTACTGTAGGTATCCTGGCATAGTACTGTAGGTACCCTGGCATAGTACTGTAGGTACCCTGGCATAGGACTGTAGGTACCCTGGCATAGTACTGTAGGTACCCTGGTATAGTACTGTAGGTACCCTGGCTGGCAGGCATAGTACTGTAGGTACCCTGGCATAGTACTGTAGGTACCCTGGCTGGCATAGTACTGTAGGTACCCAGGCTGGCATAGTACTGTAGATACCCTGGCTGGCATAGTACTGTAGGTACCCTGGTATAGTACTGTAGGTACCCTGGTATAGTACTGTAGGTACCCTGGCATAGTACTGTAGGTACCCTGGCATATTACTGTAGGTACCCTGGCATAGTGCTGTAGGTACCATGGCATAGTACTGTAGGTACCCTGGCATAGTACTGTAGGTACCCTGGCATAGTACTGTAGGTACCCTGGCATAGTACTGTAGGTACCCTGGCATAGTACTGTAGGTGCCCTGGCATAGTACTGTAGGTGCCCTGGCATAGTACTGTAGGTACCCTGGCATAGTACTGTAGGTACCCTGGCATAGTACTGTAGGTACCCTGGCATAGTACTGTAGGTACCCTGGCATAGTACTGTAGGTATCCTGGCTGGCATAGTACTGTAGGTACCCTGGCATAGTACTGTAGGTACCCTGGCATAGTACTGTAGGTACCCTGGCATAGTACTGTAGGTACCCTGGCATAGTACTGTAGGTATCCTGGCTGGCATAGTACTGTAGGTATCCTGGCTGGCATAGTACTGTAGGTATCCTGGCTGGCATAGTACTGTAAGTATCCTGTCTGGCATAGTACTGTAGGTATCCTGTCTGGCATAGTACTGTAGGTATCCTGGCTGGCATAGTACTGTAGGTATCCTGTCTGGCATAGTACTGTAGGTATCCTGGCTGGCATAGTACTGTAGGTACCCTGGCATAGTACTGTAGGTACCCTGGCATATTACTGTAGGTACCCTGGCATAGTGCTGTAGGTACCATGGCATAGTACTGTAGGTACCCTGGCATAGTACTGTAGGTACCCTGGCATAGTACTGTAGGTACCCTGGCATAGTACTGTAGGTACCCCGGCATAGTACTGTAGGTACCCCGGCATAGTACTGTAGGTACCCTGGCATAGTACTGTAGGTGCCCTGGCATAGTACTGTAGGTACCCTGGCATAGTACTGTAGGTACCCTGGCATAGTACTGTAGGTACCCTGGCATAGTACTGTAGGTACCCTGGCATAGTACTGTAGGTACCCTGGCATAGTACTGTAGGTGCCCTGGCATAGTACTGTAGGTGCCCTGGCATAGTACTGTAGGTACCCTGGCATAGTACTGTAGGTACCCTGGCATAGTACTGTAGGTATCCTGGCTGGCATAGTACTGTAGGTACCCTGGCATAGTACTGTAGGTACCCTGGCATAGTACTGTAGGTACCCTGGCATAGTACTGTAGGTACCCTGGCATAGTACTGTAGGTATCCTGGCTGGCATAGTACTGTAGGTATCCTGGCTGGCATAGTACTGTAGGTATCCTGGCTGGCATAGTACTGTAAGTATCCTGTCTGGCATAGTACTGTAGGTATCCTGTCTGGCATAGTACTGTAGGTATCCTGGCTGGCATAGTACTGTAGGTATCCTGTCTGGCATAGTACTGTAGGTATCCTGGCTGGCATAGTACTGTAGGTACCCTGGCATAGTACTGTAGGTACCCTGGCATATTACTGTAGGTACCCTGGCATAGTGCTGTAGGTACCATGGCATAGTACTGTAGGTACCCTGGCATAGTACTGTAGGTACCCTGGCATAGTACTGTAGGTACCCTGGCAGAGTACTGTAGGTACCCTGGCATAGTACTGTAGGTACCCTGGCATAGTACTGTAGGTGCCCTGGCATAGTACTGTAGGTGCCCTGGCATAGTACTGTAGGTGCCCTGGCATAGTACTGTAGGTACCCTGGCATAGTACTGTAGGTACCCTGGCATAGTACTGTAGGTACCCTGGCAGAGTACTGTAGGTACCCTGGCATAGTACTGTAGGTACCCTGGCATAGTACTGTAGGTGCCCTGGCATAGTACTGTAGGTGCCCTGGCATAGTACTGTAGGTACCCTGGCATAGTACTGTAGGTACCCTGGCATAGTACTGTAGGTACCCTGGCATAGTACTGTAGGTACCCTGGCATAGTACTGTAGGTATCCTGGCTGGCATAGTACTGTAGGTATCCTGGCTGGCATAGTACTGTAGGTGCCCTGGCATAGTACTGTAGGTGCCCTGGCATAGTACTGTAGGTACCCTGGCATAGTACTGTAGGTACCCTGGCATAGTACTGTAGGTACCCTGGCATAGTACTGTAGGTACCCTGGCATAGTACTGTAGGTACCCTGGCATAGTACTGTAGGTATCCTGGCTGGCATAGTACTGTAGGTATCCTGGCTGGCATAGTACTGTAGGTACCCTGGCATAGTACTGTAGGTACCCTGGCATAGTACTGTAGGTACCCTGGCATAGTACTGTAGGTACCCTGGCATAGTACTGTAGGTATCCTGGCTGGCATAGTACTGTAGGTATCCTGGCTGGCATAGTACTGTAGGTATCCTGTCTGGCATAGTACTGTAGGTATCCTGTCTGGCATAGTACTGTAGGTATCCTGGCTGGCATAGTACTGTAGGTATCCTGTCTGGCATAGTACTGTAGGTATCCTGGCATAGTACTGTAGGTACCCTGGCATAGTACTGTAGGTACCCTGGCATAGGACTGTAGGTACCCTGGCATAGTACTGTAGGTACCCTGGTATAGTACTGTAGGTACCCTGGCTGGCAGGCATAGTACTGTAGGTACCCTGGCATAGTACTGTAGGTACCCTGGCTGGCATAGTACTGTAGGTACCCAGGCTGGCATAGTACTGTAGATACCCTGGCTGGCATAGTACTGTAGGTACCCTGGTATAGTACTGTAGGTACCCTGGTATAGTACTGTAGGTACCCTGGCATAGTACTGTAGGTACCCTGGCATATTACTGTAGGTACCCTGGCATAGTGCTGTAGGTACCATGGCATAGTACTGTAGGTAACCTGGCATAGTACTGTAGGTACCCTGGCATAGTACTGTAGGTACCCTGGCATAGTACTGTAGGTGCCCTGGCATAGTACTGTAGGTGCCCTGGCATAGTACTGTAGGTACCCTGGCATAGTACTGTAGGTACCCTGGCATAGTACTGTAGGTACCCTGGCATAGTACTGTAGGTACCCTGGCATAGTACTGTAGGTATCCTGGCTGGCATAGTACTGTAGGTACCCTGGCATAGTACTGTAGGTACCCTGGCATAGTACTGTAGGTACCCTGGCATAGTACTGTAGGTATCCTGGCTGGCATAGTACTGTAGGTATCCTGGCTGGCATAGTACTGTAGGTATCCTGGCTGGCATAGTACTGTAAGTATCCTGTCTGGCATAGTACTGTAGGTATCCTGTCTGGCATAGTACTGTAGGTATCCTGGCTGGCATAGTACTGTAGGTATCCTGTCTGGCATAGTACTGTAGGTATCCTGGCTGGCATAGTACTGTAGGTATCCTGGCTGGCATAGTACTGTAGGTGCCCTGGCATAGTACTGTAGGTGCCCTGGCATAGTACTGTAGGTACCCTGGCATAGTACTGTAGGTACCCTGGCATAGTACTGTAGGTACCCTGGCATAGTACTGTAGGTACCCTGGCATAGTACTGTAGGTACCCTGGCATAGTACTGTAGGTATCCTGGCTGGCATAGTACTGTAGGTATCCTGTCTGGCATAGTACTGTAGGTACCCTGGCATAGTACTGTAGGTACCCTGGCATAGTACTGTAGGTACCCTGGCATAGTACTGTAGGTACCCTGGCATAGTACTGTAGGTATCCTGGCTGGCATAGTACTGTAGGTATCCTGGCTGGCATAGTACTGTAGGTATCCTGTCTGGCATAGTACTGTAGGTATCCTGTCTGGCATAGTACTGTAGGTATCCTGGCTGGCATAGTACTGTAGGTATCCTGTCTGGCATAGTACTGTAGGTATCCTGGCATAGTACTGTAGGTACCCTGGCATAGTACTGTAGGTACCCTGGCATAGGACTGTAGGTACCCTGGCATAGTACTGTAGGTACCCTGGTATAGTACTGTAGGTACCCTGGCTGGCAGGCATAGTACTGTAGGTACCCTGGCATAGTACTGTAGGTACCCTGGCTGGCATAGTACTGTAGGTACCCAGGCTGGCATAGTACTGTAGATACCCTGGCTGGCATAGTACTGTAGGTACCCTGGTATAGTACTGTAGGTACCCTGGTATAGTACTGTAGGTACCCTGGCATAGTACTGTAGGTACCCTGGCATATTACTGTAGGTACCCTGGCATAGTGCTGTAGGTACCATGGCATAGTACTGTAGGTACCCTGGCATAGTACTGTAGGTACCCTGGCATAGTACTGTAGGTACCCTGGCATAGTACTGTAGGTACCCTGGCATAGTACTGTAGGTGCCCTGGCATAGTACTGTAGGTGCCCTGGCATAGTACTGTAGGTACCCTGGCATAGTACTGTAGGTATCCTGGCTGGCATAGTACTGTAGGTACCCTGGCATAGTACTGTAGGTACCCTGGCATAGTACTGTAGGTACCCTGGCATAGTACTGTAGGTACCCTGGCATAGTACTGTAGGTATCCTGGCTGGCATAGTACTGTAGGTACCCTGGCATAGTACTGTAGGTACCCTGGCATAGTACTGTAGGTATCCTGGCTGGCATAGTACTGTAGGTACCCTGGCATAGTACTGTAGGTACCCTGGCATAGTACTGTAGGTACCCTGGCATAGTACTGTAGGTATCCTGGCTGGCATAGTACTGTAGGTATCCTGGCTGGCATAGTACTGTAGGTATCCTGGCTGGCATAGTACTGTAAGTATCCTGTCTGGCATAGTACTGTAGGTATCCTGTCTGGCATAGTACTGTAGGTATCCTGGCTGGCATAGTACTGTAGGTATCCTGTCTGGCATAGTACTGTAGGTATCCTGGCTGGCATAGTACTGTAGGTACCCTGGCATAGTACTGTAGGTACCCTGGCATATTACTGTAGGTACCCTGGCATAGTGCTGTAGGTACCATGGCATAGTACTGTAGGTACCCTGGCATAGTACTGTAGGTACCCTGGCATAGTACTGTAGGTGCCCTGGCATAGTACTGTAGGTGCCCTGGCATAGTACTGTAGGTACCCTGGCATAGTACTGTAGGTACCCTGGCATAGTACTGTAGGTACCCTGGCATAGTACTGTAGGTACCCTGGCATAGTACTGTAGGTACCCTGGCATAGTACTGTAGGTACCCTGGCATAGTACTGTAGGTATCCTGGCTGGCATAGTACTGTAGGTACCCTGGCATAGTACTGTAGGTACCCTGGCATAGTACTGTAGGTACCCTGGCATAGTACTGTAGGTACCCTGGCATAGTACTGTAGGTACCCTGGCATAGTACTGTAGGTATCCTGGCTGGCATAGTACTGTAGGTATCCTGGCTGGCATAGTACTGTAGGTATCCTGGCTGGCATAGTACTGTAAGTATCCTGTCTGGCATAGTACTGTAGGTATCCTGTCTGGCATAGTACTGTAGGTATCCTGGCTGGCATAGTACTGTAGGTATCCTGTCTGGCATAGTACTGTAGGTATCCTGGCTGGCATAGTACTGTAGGTACCCTGGCATAGTACTGTAGGTACCCTGGCATATTACTGTAGGTACCCTGGCATAGTGCTGTAGGTACCATGGCATAGTACTGTAGGTACCCTGGCATAGTACTGTAGGTACCCTGGCATAGTACTGTAGGTACCCTGGCATAGTACTGTAGGTACCCTGGCATAGTACTGTAGGTGCCCTGGCATAGTACTGTAGGTACCCTGGCATAGTACTGTAGGTACCCTGGCATAGTACTGTAGGTACCCTGGCATAGTACTGTAGGTACCCTGGCATAGTACTGTAGGTATCCTGGCTGGCATAGTACTGTAGGTACCCTGGCATAGTACTGTAGGTACCCTGGCATAGTACTGTAGGTACCCTGGCATAGTACTGTAGGTACCCTGGCATAGTACTGTAGGTACCCTGGCATAGTACTGTAGGTATCCTGGCTGGCATAGTACTGTAGGTATCCTGGCTGGCATAGTACTGTAGGTATCCTGTCTGGCATAGTACTGTAGGTATCCTGTCTGGCATAGTACTGTAGGTATCCTGGCTGGCATAGTACTGTAGGTATCCTGTCTGGCATAGTACTGTAGGTATCCTGGCTGGCATAGTACTGTAGGTACCCTGGCTGGCTGGCATAGTACTGCAGGTACCCTGGTATAGTACTGTAGTTACCCTGGCTGGCTGGTATAATAATGTAGGTACCCTGGCTGGCTGGTATAGTACTGTAGGTACCCTGGCTGGCTGGTATAGTGCTGCAGGTACCCTGGTATAGTACTGTAGGTACCCTGGCTGGCAGGTATAGTACTGTAGTTTTTTTGAATTCTATTTTGTATTTTTGTGAGCTCAATACTCATATTCCACAGTTTCTCTAGAGATAAATAGATCCAGACTAAACTGTGCGATGTGGTAGGGAGTTGTAGTTTCCAACCAGCCGATATTCTACATAGTTTAGTGCATCAAAACGTGGTAATTAACTACAATGACCATTATCCATTGAGCATCTACTTGTCCGGTATGTGCGGGTTTTTTCTTTTCACACCTGCTTCAAAAGAGGCAAAATAATGCGTTGTGTTGATGGGATGTAGCGAGCAGCTGTTGCTTCGTGAGGGATCTCTACCTGAAAATACACGACCTAAGTAATTGATAGTTGGTATTCAGCAGTCATAAAAGTATGCCTTACTCACTTTGAAGAACTACTAAAATATGAATTTTGTCAGACAGCATAGGGAGGAGCTCTATAGAGATGAGATGACTTGGAATGAAATAATAAAGTCATCAAATAAAACAAATGTATTATACACAACAACTGAAATATGTTATTAAAGTAAAGTACTGTGAATCCATGATGGTTAATAAGGGACCAGAAGTAATGGACAGTCACTACCATCATGGGGTTTTAATTCATTGTTTTATTCTGTGTTGTTACAGCGCTCATCCTAAATCATCGAAACTGTGATTTATTTTTTAAGCAGGCCTCAAAAAGCAATAAGCACTCAGCACGGTGGAGTGTGCAAAGTGCACATTTTGGGATAAGGGTAGAGAAATTGGGACACAACCCTAGTGCACCCATAGGAACGTAGTGCACTATAAAGAGAATAGGGTGCCCTCTGGGATGCACCCCGAGTCACGTTATACACTGTTACAACGCCTATAGAGCACATTGACATGTCGGTTTGGGATAGAACCTGCTGGACACACAGTGAAATGCATGCACGGTAACTAACTCGCTGCAGACGTGTCACCAGACACTGTTTGCATACGGGAGGTCAAACTTCCCCTAGACGGGGAGAGAAGTCAGTAGGTCATATTATTTATTGATCCTAAATGGGCTGAAAAACTACAAGTTGACTGAAATAGCAGGGTTTTAATGATTGATAGGGTGGGGTTTAACTCAATTTTATGTGATCTGATTTATCTGTCACTACATTTTTTAATCTTATTGCATTTAAAAAATACACTACATCTAATGTTTGCAGTATCATTAGCTACAATAGGCAGAGTGCCTTACTGCAAATAGGTCCCCTACAATAAACATACCTTGTCTGTTCTTGCAGGGTCAGATGGGGTTCCACAAAGAACTTGACTCTGAGCTTCAGTCTGCAGGGAGACAGGTTATCCATCTGTTGGGAGATCCTGTTCCTGAGATTCAACCACAAACTCTCCCCTTTGCTTCCACAGAACTGAAGCCCAAAGTAATCCACCTCTATTATTCCCAGTTTCCGACAGACCTGTGTGTCAAAACAATAGAACAACACACTTCACTAAAGAAGTCAATGCCCTATCAAGACAGGTAGTTAAATACAACGTTACATGTACTACGCTGTTGTTACATTGTTACAAGTGTACGTACACGTTAACTTTTATTCAAATTCTAAAAATATTTACAGAAACCAAAATGATTAAAACTGCATTAATTTGCAACCCCAACACACAGATACTAACAACATGGAATAAAATAGACTTGAATGATAACTGTAACGGTACCTTGTGTAAACAGTCCTCTCCATTAGCCTTCGAATCAACATCCACCTCCATTACCATCGAGTCCGGTCGCGTGATATGGCAAAGCATTTTTATTTCTCTGTATGTTTGCAATAGTTGTCCTATAGTAGTTTAATCTATCGATGCACTTCCACTTTACAGGAAAAACAAACATTCAAACTGTACAGTCCATGGACCGATCAGGACGTGTCCAAAAATACAACCGTGGGTTTTATATGGCTCGGAGGGTGAAACACCGCCCCCTTCATTCAACGAACTTCTCAACAACCAATCAGTGTAAACACGCAGACGTAAACAAGGTTTTTGTCGCCACCTACCGGATTGTTCATTCTAACCATGTTACCTGTCGATTCATACAAAACCCGCTTTTAGAAGCTACCCTACACACACAAATATTCATGTAAACTCACAATCATTGTATCCTCAAAATATTCAGAAATGTGTTATTGTAACATTTTGATGTACCTAATGAATGGCTTCCTGTGTTCTATGTGAAAGAATGTCGGCTGCGCATAGCTGCGCAACCCTGATTATCCTCAACAACCCCACTGCATGTTGACACTTGACTGCGTCGGGAAAACAGCTGAGCAAAGACCAAACAACAACCATCTATCAGACTTTAGCTACTTATAGAAGTATACAATCTGAACATTGACATGGCACTTGAGGAATATTCACAAAGAAGCTAGCTAATACAGTTAATGCGAAGAGAAAAAAAACGTATTTGCAGCTTGGAAGAAACCAGGAAGATGTTTGAGAATTTCAAAGAGAGGTTGCAGACGGTGCAGCAAGATTTCACAACTGGGTTTGTATTAAAGCTACTTTTATAGCTAATGCTTCATTCATGGCCCTATGTCTTGTGACCCTGCCTGTTCTGACATTTCTGTATTAGCAATTTTTTTTAAACCATCTACGTTAATTAGCTAGCTAGTTTCTCCCTCTTTGCCAGCATGGCTGAAAGGCTATCTATCTATCTAGCTGGATGTAACTGTGTGGGACGAAACCACCGAACAAGTTTTGCATAACTAGCTAATACTAAACACAAAACACACCCAGGCTGGCAGTAAATGAAAACCATGAATTTAGATGCTGACAAAGCTTATTGATACAGTTAGCTAACTACAGCTAGCTAAGTTGATTACATTCAGCTGACAATCATGTGATGGAAGTGAGAGAGACATTCTGGACTGGAACCTGATGCCGGAAGACTGAAGCAGAACAAGTTTTAGCCAATATTTATGGCTCCCTATATAGTGCACTACTTTGGGTTCTGGTATAAATTAGTTCACTAAACAGACAAAGTGTCTACTGTCATCCAATGAATATTGACATTGCTGTGACGGCTGTCCCACATATACATGTTGTTTTACCTGCTCACATCTTTATAATTTCCCTTCAGGATGAAGACTCTGAGTGACAAATCAAAGGAGGCCAAAGTAAAGCAGAAACACAGGTAAGGCCGGCCTGTATCCATAGTGTCTCAGAGTTGGAGTCATAAAATAAAAAGGTTATTTATTTACTTTATTTAACTTAACTGAGTGATCTAATATCGGGTTGGCCTTTAAGAGCATAATGAATATAGACTATATGGACAGAGAGGACCTGATCTTAGATCAGCACTTTAAGGCACTTAATGAATACGGCCCAGGAGTACCAGTCAAATCATCCATTTACATCCACTTTCATTCTCTTATATCCTCTTCATAGTCTATTTCCCTTAATGACTCATTTCCTGTCTCTCAACAGACATGAACATCTGACACAGTTTTCTGCTGGAGTAGAACTGCTCAGTCGGTAGGTGTTGCTCTCATTGGATACAACTTTGGACCAGGCCCCACAGGTCTCTGGACCAGGCCCCACAGGTCTCTTTGGACCAGCCCCCCCAGGTCTCTTTGGACCAGGCCCCACAGGTCTCTTTGGACCAGGCCCCACAGGTCTCTTTGGACCAGGCCCCACAGGTCTCTTTGGACCAGGTCCCACAGGTCTCTTTGGACCAGGCCCCACAGGTCTCTTTGGACCAGGCCCCACAGGTCTCTTTGGACCAGGCCCCACAGGTCTCTTTGGACCAGGCCCCACAGGTGTCTTTGGACCAGGCCCCACAGGTCTCTTTGGACCAGGCCCCACAGGTCTCTTTGGACCAGGTCCCACAGGTCTCTTTGGACCAGGTCCCACAGGTCTCTTTGGACCAGGTCCCACAGGGTCTAAATTAGTGCACAATATAGGGAATAGTGTGCCATTTGTGATGCAGACATTGAAACACTAATAAAACACAAGGCCTTGTTTGTTTCATTAGTTTCTTGTCTTTCAAAGGTACGAAGACACCTGGGTGACTCTCCACAGAAAAGCTAAAGATTGTGCGAAAGCTGGAGAGGTTTGTATGAACTGTAGCTCAATGTATTAAGTAGACTTGCATTGAATTTAACATCAACAATAATAATACATATGAACATCTCACCTTCTCTCTCTCGTCTGTCTTCTCTCTCTCATCTTCTCTCGTCTGTCTCTCTCTCGTCTTGTCTTCTCTCTCTGTATGTCTCTGTATGTCTCAGACAGTGGATGGAGAGGTGGTGATGCTGTCTGCACACTGGGAGAAGAGAAGAGCAGCAGTGGTGGAACTACAGGAACAACTACAGCAGATCCCAGGCTTCCTCACAGACCTGGAGACGTGCACCAACCGCATCGGTGAGTCACTGTGTCTGAGTTTAGAGTCTTCACTCTTCTGCTCAAGTGTGTACTTGCACACTCTTTCTCGCATGGATGTTACAATGGTGGAAACTCTCCAGACAATGCTTACACCAAGTGCACACTCGGGGGGGAAGAGGGTGGAAATTCAGGACGTAGCCTACGTATCATAGACTGCACCAGGAAACCTTTAGGACCAGTCAACAGTGGATCATATTATAGTGGAGAGAAATGTCACAATTACTGAATGTCAATGCCACTCTTCTTTAAAAATACATTTTGGGGGGACCTTTTGTTACCATTGTTGTAGAGTAGGTTGATGTCAGAGGTGTTTATGACGGGCTGAGCTGTGTTCACCTTGAGAGAGCGGTGGTATTGTAGGGCACCAGCTGCCACGGCCTGCCTGTTACCTGTGGTGCTTCAGCTGGCAGTGGGGTAATAACAGCTACTGGTGCCAACATGGTGAAGGGGGGGTTGGTAGGCAACGACAGAGACAACAGGAAAAGAGGAAGCCTTTGTACACATGGCTAGTTTGAAACACAACACGTTTATAGTCTTAAGGGGACAGATCTGACATCAAATCTGACTTCAGAATCAGATTCCCAAGTCACCTCTGTAGGTAGCTTGACCTACTTCCACATCATATACCACACAGCACGGAGTAGTCGTCGATACTTTCTGTATTATTCTGTGTATCGGCCTATACCAGTATGTATCGGTCTATACCAGTATGCATCGGTCTATACCAGTATGTATCGGTCTATACCAGTATGTATCGGTCTATACCAGTATGTATCGGTCTATACCAGTATGTATCGGTCTATACCAGTATGTATCGGTCTATACCAGTATGCATCGGTCTATACCAGTATGCATCGGTCTATACCAGTATGTATCGGTCTATACCAGTATGTATCGGTCTATACCAGTATGTATCGGTCTATACCAGTATGCATCGGCCTTTACCAGTATGTATCGGTCTATACCAGTATGTATCGGTCTATACCAGTATGTATCGGTCTATACCAGTATGTATCGGTCTATACCAGTATGCATCGGCCTTTACCAGTATGTATCGGTCTATACCAGTATGTATCGGTCTATACCAGTATGTATCGGTCTATACCAGTATGCATCGGTCTATACCAGTATGCATCGGCCTTTACCAGTATGTATCGGTCTATACCAGTATGCATCGGCCTATACCAGTATGTATCGGTCTTCTCTAAATAGTTTCTAGTTTTGTACATTGTTCATGGAATTGGAACCCTTCTCCCCTGCCCTGAATAGTCAGTAGTGACTATTATAGATCTCATCAGGATAATAATCTGTCTCTGATCAAATCAAATCAAATCAAATTTTATTTGTCACATACACATGATTAGCAGATGTTAATGCGAGTGTAGCGAAATGCTTGTGCTTCTAGTTCCGACAATGCAGTAATAACAAGTAATCTAACTAACAATTCCAAAACTACTGTCTTGTACACAGTGTAAGGGGATAAAGAATATGTACATAAGGATATATGAATGAGTGATGGTACAGAGCAGCATAGGCAAGATACAGTAGATGGTATCGAGTACAGTATATACATATGAGATGAGATGATAATCTGTCTCTGTTGTAGTGTACCCTGTGATTTGTCACTGGCCATAGGGTGTGTTCTCCTAATGCCATTGATTTCCTGTTGATTCGCCAGATGTCTCCAAGCCTGAGCCCAAAACTGCCAAGCCCAAAATCTGGACATTAGAGCAAAACAACCCTTAGATTTGTAGTTTATTTAAACTCACTGTTCAGCGCTGGTTGTGCTGTAATCCATGTTAGATAGTAGTTGGACTGTTTAGAACTCTGAGGACTTTCATTCCGTCATTCTAGAATGGGTGTCTCCCTGTCTCAGCCAATGAGTTTCACGTGATGTGAATTCTAGCGAGCACATGGGAAATTCCAGTATGAACAGACTGAGAGATGTGTTCTAGGAAGGTGAAAGAAGTTGAATATAATTCAGTGGATTTAACTTTATTTAGAATAATTACATTTGTAAGATTTGTTCCTGCCCTGTACAGAGTTCCAGATAATGCCTCAAAAATGGCACATTTCCTTTTTAGTTGTCTTTGACTTTGGACAGAGAAAGTGGTTGGGCTCCCGAGTGGCGCAGCGGTCTAAGGTTAGGGGAGGGTTTGGCCGGGGTAGGCTGTCATTGTAAATAATAATTAGTTCTTAACTGACTTGCCAAGTTAAATACATTTTTTATTAATAAATAGTGCTCCAAGTACAAACAGTTTCCCTATATGACCACCAGATGTCAGTGTTCACTTGTGTTTCAGTAGTGTAGTGAATAATAGTTCCTTTATGTTTTATTGGAATTATTCACATGAAAATATTATACAGAGTCTGGCAACAGTCTCCCAGCAGCAGTTGGACAGAGTCTGGCAACAGTCTCCCAGCAGCAGTTGGACAGAGTCTGGCAACAGTCTCCCAGCAGCAGTTGGACAGAGTCTGGCAACAGTCTCCCAGCAGCAGTTGGACAGAGTCTGGCAACAGTCTCCCAGCAGCAGTTGGACAGAGTCTGGCAACAGTCTCCCAGCAGCAGTTGGACAGAGTCTGGCAACAGTCTCCCAGCAGCAGTTGGACAGAGTCTGGCAACAGTCTCCCAGCAGCAGTTGGACAGAGTCTGGCAACAGTCTCCCAGCAGCAGTTGGACAGAGTCTGGCAACAGTCTCCCAGCAGTAGATGGACAGAGTCTGGCAACAGTCTCCCAGTAGCAGTTGGACAGAGTCTGGCAACAGTCTCCCAGCAGCAGTTGGACAGACACAACAATGAGATACAGCTTCACAGCACAATGAAGTTGTCATGACAATAGTTCCATCAGGTAGCCTAGCAGTAAAACGCGTTGGGACAGTAACTGAAAAGTTGCTGGTTTGAATCTGCTGATGTGCTCTTGAGCAAGGCACTTAACCCAAACTGCTCCTGTAAGTCTCTCTGGATGACTAAAATGACTAAATGTAATATATTCCCTCCCCCTCTGCCACATACAGCCCACCTGGAGGCAGACTTTGAGGAGCTGGAGAGCCGGCTGATGTACCTGGACAACCTGTGTGGTCAGTGTGAGCATCAGCGCTTCAGACACTTCCAGGTTGTGCAGCTGGAGAACTACAAGAAGAAAAAGAGGTAGGTTTTCCGTTCTCTCTCTGACCTCAGGATTTTACAACATAATAACATTGTGGTCATTCGTCCTGGCTAATACTCCGCTTCACTTGACAACCATCCGCCAACTCTATATCCCTGAGTTATTGTCTGATATAAAAACAGGTTCACCACTTGATGCACCACTGTCCAGATGGATTCCTCAGTATCATAACATAGTATCATACCGGCCCAGGAAAAACAAGCAGCAGGGTCAGAATACTGTGGGAAATGTGACATTTCAGACATTTTTTAAAAACATTTTTAATAATTTGCAAAACCATCTATATCTGTTTTTGCTTTGTCATTATGGGATATTGTGTGTAGATTGACGAGGGAATAAAAAACAAATCAATTTTAGAATAAGGTTGTATCGTAAACAAAATGTGGAGAAACTCATTGGGTCTGAATACTTTCTAAATGCACTGTATGAACAAGCTCCACATATAATCTGCTGATGGCTATAATTATCACATAGTCACAGGAAAAAACCTTACTGAGTCTACAAGCTCCACATATAATCTGTTGATGGCTATAATTATCACATAGTCACAGGAAAAAACCTTACTGAGTCTACAAGCTCCACATATAATCTGTTGATGGCTATCATTATCACATAGTCACAGGAAAAAACCTTACTGAGTCTACAAGCTCCACATATCATCTGTTGATGGCTATCATTATCACATAGTCACAGGAAAAAACCTTACTGAGTCTACAAGCTCCACATATAATCTGTTGATGGCTATCATTATCACATAGTCACAGGAAAAAACCTTACTGAGTCTACAAGCTCCACATATAATCTGCTGATGGCTATAATTATCACATAGTCACAGGAAAAAACCTTACTGAGTCTACAAGCTCCACATATAATCTGCTGATGGCTATAATTATCACATAGTCACAGGAAAAAACCTTAGTGAGTCTACAAGCTCCACATATAATCTGCTGATGGCTATCATTATCACATAGTCACAGGAAAAAACCTTACTGAATCTACAAGCTCCACATATAATCTGCTAATGGCTATCATTATCACATAGTCACAGGAAAAAACCTTACTGAGTCTACAAGCTCCACATATAATCTGCTGATGGCTATAATTATCACATAGTCACAGGAAAAAACCTTACTGAGTCTACAAGCTCCACATATAATCTGCTGATGGCTATAATTATCACATAGTCACAGGAAAAAACCTTACTGAGTCTACAAGCTCCACATATAATCTGCTGATGGCTATAATTATCACATAGTCACAGGAAAAAACCTTACTGAGTCTACAAACTCCACATATAATCTGCTGATGGCTATAATTATCACATAGTCACAGGAAAAAACCTTACGGAGTCCATAAGCTCCACATATAATCTGTTGATGGCTATCATTATCACATAGTCACAGGAAAAAACCTTACGGAGTCTACAAGCTCCACATATAATCTGCTGATGGCTATAATTATCACATAGTCACAGGAAAAAACCTTACGGAGTCTACAAGCTGCACTTGTAGCTGCTCATTTGTGACAGATAGACTAGTGTCCTGTCCAGGGGGTGTACTGGTACATCAAGCTGCCTCACTACAGAAACAGGAGATAGACTAGTGTCCTGTCCAGGGGGTTGTTGTGTCTTTGGCTATGCCGGATTAAGTGATATGACATGCTATTCTCTAAAATAATTTTTCTGTAATTAATATTACCTGATTAAGCTAATCAGGTAAATAATTAACTAGGGAGTCGGGGCACCACAAAATAATGTTTATAGAGCTGTTGTCTTCCGAGTAAACTCTTAAAGACCTGGTCATCTTTTACGTCAGTAGCAGTCAATATTTAATCCTCAATTTATTTAGTCTCATCTGAAAGTTGTAAATGCTCATCTTCACGAAACCTGGCTAACAAGTTGAATCAGCAACACAAAATTTGGTTTAAATATTTATTTACTATATACTAATCACACAGAATTACATATACACAGAATGAATCATACATTAATGGACCTGGTGAACGGAGCCGATACAGCGGCTGGTTACACAAAGGAAAGGGTCGGGGTTTGAGTGAAAGAGCGGGAAGACTAAGTAACAAAGGGAGAAGCTGTGCTATCGTAAATACAGTATCTTATGCATTCTAAATTACCGGCCATTTGAGAAAGGAAAATGCAATAAATATTTACTCTGAGCTGCGCTTCGATAGATTGGTCGTAGATGGTAGGCCGGGTTGTCCTTTGAAGACTGTCTAGTGATGAACTGGAGCGTGGTAGAATGGATACTCTGTCCGTCCTCTCCTAGCCCACGTTTAGCGGGCGGACGGGGTAGCACTTCTTTAGTGAATAACAGTTCAAAGTTCACACCAAGTTGCCATACTTTAAGCTCGTGCTATATTCTGGCTGGTATAGTCGAAATTCATGAGAGCCAGAAACCTTGCTTGTTTGTAGGTGACCAAATACTTATTTTCCACTATAATTTGCAAATAAATTCATTAAAAATCCTACAATGTGATTTTTTTTGTTGTCATTTTGTCTGTCATAGTTGAAGTGCACCTATGATGAAAATTACAGGCCTCTCTCATCTTTTTAAGTGGGAGAACTTGCACAATTGGTGGCTGACTAAATACTGTTTTTGCCCCACTGTATGACCCATTGACGTTGTATATCCCTGTGGGGGAAATTGGATACTTCATAGAAACGTGCAGGGAAAGCGATGTACTGTCATTGCTGCTTAAGCCTTTGTTCACCTCGGTAGAAAAGCCTTTACAGCAGCAATCCTCCAGCGACATTGTCCTCTTATCTGTGATGTGGGATTATTATTCTGTACGCCTTGAGGTTCTCATTACGGTGTGATGTGGGATTATTATTCTGTACGCCTTGAGGTTCTCATTACGGTGTGATGTGGGATTATTATTCTGTACGCCTTGAGGTTCTCATTACGGTGTGATGTGGGATTATTATTCTGTACGCCTTGAGGTTCTCATTACGGTGTGATGTGGGATTATTATTCTGTACGCCTTGAGGTTCTCATTACGGTGTGATGTGGGATTATTATTCTGTACGCCTTGAGGTTCTCATTACGGTGTGATGTGGGATTATTATTCTGTACGCCTTGAGGTTCTCATTACGGTGTGATGTGGGATTATTATTCTGTACGCCTTGAGGTTCTCATTACGGTGTGATGTGGGATTATTATTCTGTACGCCTTGAGGTTCTCATTACGGTGTGATGTGGGATTATTATTCTGTACGCCTTGAGGTTCTCATTACGGTGTGATGTGGGATTATTATTCTGTACGCCTTGAGGTTCTCATTACGGTGTGATGTGGGATTATTATTCTGTACGCCTTGAGGTTCTCATTACGGTGTGATGTGGGATTATTATTCTGTACGCCTTGAGGTTCTCATTACGGTGTGATGTGGGATTATTATTCTGTACGCCTTGAGGTTCTCATTACGGTGTGATGTGGGATTATTATTCTGTACGCCTTGAGGTTCTCATTACGGTGTGATGTGGGATTATTATTCTGTACGCCTTGAGGTTCTCATTACGGTGTGATGTGGGATTATTATTCTGTACGCCTTGAGGTTCTCATTACGGTGTGATGTGGGATTATTATTCTGTACGCCTTGAGGTTCTCATTACGGTGTGATGTGGGATTATTATTCTGTACGCCTTGAGGTTCTCATTACGGTGTGATGTGGGATTATTATTCTGTACGCCTTGAGGTTCTCATTACGGTGTGATGTGGGATTATTATTCTGTACGCCTTGAGGTTCTCATTACGGTGTGATGTGGGATTATTATTCTGTACGCCTTGAGGTTCTCATTACGGTGTGATGTGGGATTATTATTCTGTACGCCTTGAGGTTCTCATTACGGTGTGATGTGGGATTATTATTCTGTACGCCTTGAGGTTCTCATTACGGTGTGATGTGGGATTATTATTCTGTACGCCTTGAGGTTCTCATTACGGTGTGATGTGGGATTATTATTCTGTACGCCTTGAGGTTCTCATTACGGTGTGATGTGGGATTATTATTCTGTACGCCTTGAGGTTCTCATTACGGTGTGATGTGGGATTATTATTCTGTACGCCTTGAGGTTCTCATTACGGTGTGATGTGGGATTATTATTCTGTACGCCTTGAGGTTCTCATTACGGTGTGATGTGGGATTATTATTCTGTACGCCTTGAGGTTCTCATTACGGTGTGATGTGGGATTATTATTCTGTACGCCTTGAGGTTCTCATTACGGTGTGATGTGGGATTATTATTCTGTACGCCTTGAGGTTCTCATTACGGTGTGATGTGGGATTATTATTCTGTACGCCTTGAGGTTCTCATTACGGTGTGATGTGGGATTATTATTCTGTACGCCTTGAGGTTCTCATTACGGTGTGATGTGGGATTATTATTCTGTACGCCTTGAGGTTCTCATTACGGTGTGATGTGGGATTATTATTCTGTACGCCTTGAGGTTCTCATTACGGTGTGATGTGGGATTATTATTCTGTACGCCTTGAGGTTCTCATTACGGTGTGATGTGGGATTATTATTCTGTACGCCTTGAGGTTCTCATTACGGTGTGATGTGGGATTATTATTCTGTACGCCTTGAGGTTCTCATTACGGTGTGATGCTGCCGGACGGTTTACCTAGATGCACAAAGCTGCTTCTTCAATTCCACTGTTGTTACGCCGTCAGAAACTGCCAGGTCTATTTGATGGCATGTCCACTAGACTAGAGTCATCATTTTAAGAGCCCAGTGCAGTGCTTCATTTGTCAATGTGAGAGTGGGCTGACCTGGGGAGTTCTGAGGTAGCAGAATGTATGAGAGAGAAAATAATTCACCTTTTCTAAATAAAGCATTGCATGCATATCACCGTATTGGCATAGAGCAGTAGAGTAGAGACACTTACTGACATTCCACACATGGGGACATTATTAGTAGCCCGGGGTCCTGGGAAAATGTTGGACTTTTATAAACACATTACATGAAGTTGTCTTTTTACATGACTGGAGACTTTGACAGAATGTTGTTTTAATACCACACACCTGATGGAGACTGACAGAATGTTGTTTTAATACCACACACCTGATGGAGACTGACAGAATCTTGTTTTAATACCACACACCTGATGGAGACTGACAGAATCTTGTTTTAATACCACACACCTGATGGAGACTGACAGAATCTTGTTTTAATACCACACACCTGATGGAGACTGACAGAATCTTGTTTTAATACCACACACCTGATGGAGACTGACAGAATCTTGTTTTAATACCACACACCTGATGGAGACTGACATAATCTTGTTTTAATACCACACACCTGATGGAGACTGACATAATCTTGTTTTAATACCACACACCTGATGGAGACTGACAGAATCTTGTTTTAATACCACACACCTGATGGAGACTGACAGAATCTTGTTTTAATACCACACACCTGATGGAGACTGACAGAATCTTGTTTTAATACCACACACCTGATGGAGACTGACAGAATCTTGTTTTAATACCACACACCTGATGGAGACTGGCAGAATCTTGTTTTAATACCACACACCTGATGGAGACTGACAGAATCTTGTTTTAATACCACACACCTGATGGAGACTGACAGAATGTTAGGGATATCCTTGTCTCATCGCGCACCAGCGACTCCTGTGGCGGGCCGGGCGCAGTGCACGCTAGCCAAGGTTGCCAGGTGTATCCTCCGACACACTGGTGCGGCTGGCTTACGGGTTGGATGCGCGCTGTGTTAAGAAGCAGTGCGGCTGGTTGGGTTGTGTATCGGAGGACGCATGACTTTCAACCTTCGTCTCTCCCGAGTCCGTACGGGAGTTGTAGCGATGAGACAAGATAGTAGCTACTAAACAATTGGATACCACGAAATAGGGGAGAAAAAGGGGTAAAAAAATAAAAAACCCACCTTGTCTTGAATCCTTCACTAGGCCTCGGTGTGTGGAGACACGTTGTAGGTTACAGTATGAGGAGGAAATTATAGTCCTTTTTTATGTTACCTTTTATTTAACTAGGCAAGTCAGTTAAGAACAAATTCTTATTTACAATGACGGTCTACACCGGCCAAACCCGGACGACGCTGGACCAATTGTGCACCGCCCTATGGGACTCCCAATCACGGCCGGATGTGATACAGCCTGGATTCGATCCAGGGACTGTAGTGATGCCGCTTGCACTAAGATGCAGTGCCTTAGACCGCTGCGTCACTCGGGAGCCCAGTTTCACTGAATCACTCACTGATGAGCAGCTCACTCTCTGGTGGTTGACGATGCACTCGTGTCAAAAGCTTCTCTCTCTTCTTGTAAAATAATATTTGGAAGTGGATCTAGTATGTTGGTAGCCTACAGCAGAGTGTTTTCAGAAGGAGCCATTTGCTTTCCAACCTGTCTTTTCACTGACAGATTTGCCTCACGTTCCCGACTGTAGGCTCTTCCTTTTTATTGGGCTACAGTCCACAGCTAGTGGTCCTCTGTGGATAAATGATAGTCCTTTTTATTGGGCTACAGTCCACAGCTAGTGGTCCTCTGTGGCTAAATGATAGTCCTTTTTATTGGGCTACAGTCCACAGCTAGTGGTCCTCTGTGGCTAAATGATAGTCCTTTTTATTGGGCTACAGTCCACAGCTAGTGGTCCTCTGGCTAAATGATAGTCCTTTTTATTGGGCTACAGTCCACAGCTAGTGGTCCTCTGTGGCTAAATGATAGTCCTTTTTATTGGGCTACAGTCCACAGCTAGTGGTCCTCTGTGGCTAAATGATAGTCCTTCTCATGCTGTACCAGGCTGTTCTGAATGATTTATTTATTTATTTCTGAACAGGAATTCTATAACTTTGGTAAATGTATTTCCATTAATCAGGGTGCTGCAGCTCGTTCAGAACCCTTCACGTGGCTATGATTCAATAAGGAAATAAATGATGAAGTGCAATGCTGGAGAGGTTAATTAAAGTTCTTTTTTAACCTTTATTTAACCAGGCAAGGCAGTTAAGAACAAATTCTTATTTTCAATGGCGGCCTAGGAACAGTGGGTTAACTGCCTGTTCAGTGGCAGAATGACAGATTTGTACCTTGTCAGCTCGGGGTTTGAACTTGCAACCTTCCGGTTACTAGTCCAACGCTCTAACCACTAGGCTACCCTGATGAGAGTTGCAGGCTCATGCCTAGCAGAGTAGAGGGAGCGAGATAACAACTAGAAGCAGATTCACGTTCAGTGATTTATGTGAGACAGAATGAGGCGTCATCTGTTCATAGGAAAACAACATGCCTGTTATTCATGTCAGGCCTGGGCATTCTAGTGCTTATAGTCGTCCGGGTTTGGCCGCGGTGGGCCGTCATGATGAATAAGAATTTGTTCTTAACTGACTTGCGAATAAAATAAAGGTTAAATAAAAAATATTTGTGTTTTTAGTTGTACTTTGCCATTAAACAGCCCTGGCTGTTAAGTGATGTGTAAACCCAGACCGCTGAAAGACTTTGTTTCTGGCCTTGATTCACAGATGTGAGGTTATTGTTCATCTGAGGGTGTAGACTAGAGAGAGAGAGGAGCTGATGGGAGGTTACTGTTCATCTGAGGGTATAGACTAGAGAGCGAGAGGAGCTGATGGGAGGTTACTGTTCATCTGAGGGTAGAGACTAGAGAGAGAGAGGAGCTGATGGGAGGTTACTGTTCATCTGAGGATATAGACTAGAGAGAGAGAGGAGCTGATGGGAGGTTATTGTTCATCTGAGGGTATAGACTAGAAAGAGGAGCTGATGGGAGGTTACTGTTCATCTGAGGTTATAGACTAGAGAGAGAGAGGAGCTGATGGGAGGTTACTGTTCATCTGAGGGTGTAGACTAGAGAGAGGAGCTGATGGGAGGTTATTGTTCATCTGAGGGTATAGACTAGAGAGAGAGGAGCTGATGGGAGGTTACTGTTCATCTGAGGGTAGAGACTAGAGAGAGAGGAGCTGATGGGAGGTTACTGTTCATCTGAGGGTAGAGACTAGAGAGAGAGAGAGGAGCTGATGGGAGGTTACTGTTCATCTGAGGGTATAGACTAGAGAGAGAGAGGAGCTGATGGGAGGTTACTGTTCATCTGAGGGTATAGACTAGAGAGAGGAGCTGATGGGAGGTTACTGTTCATCTGAGGGTATAGACTAGAGAGAGGAGCTGATGGGAGGTTACTGTTCATCTGAGGGTATAGACTAGAGAGAGAGAGGAGCTGATGGGAGGTTATTGTTCATCTGAGGGTAGAGACTAGAGAGGAGCTGACGGGAGGTTACTGTTCATCTGAGGGTAGAGACTAGAGAGAGAGAGGAGCTGATGGGAGGTTACTGTTCATCTGAGGGTGTAGACTAGAGAGAGGAGCTGAACTCTGCTGTATCTGAATGAAGCTTTAGAATGAGCATCATGTAGTTATGGACTCACTGTAGCAGCACTTTGCAGTTGTTGTTAAATGAAAAGCATGTTACAATTTAAATGTCTTGCTGTTATTTCTGGGCCTGCAGTTTGTCTTCATAGATAGTTAAGGAACAAGCTGTAAAGACTCTGGCTCAGAGCGTGAGTGACTCTAGTGAAAAGACTGCTTCTAACTGTTGTTCCTATTTTCTTTCACAGGAAAGAGCTGGAGTCTCTCAAAGGTAAGAACCCATCTAAACAGAACATTATTCTGTACAGTCAGTAAGATGTCGTCTAAACAGAACAGTATTGTCAGTAAGATGTCCTCTAAACAGAACAGTATTGTCAGTAAGATGTCCTCTAAACAGAACAGTATTGTCAGTAAGATGTCCTCTAAACAGAACAGTATTGTCAGTCAGATGTCCTCTAAACAGAACAGTGTTGTCAGTAAGATGTCCTCTAAACAGAACATTATTCTGTACAGTCAGTAAGATGTCCTCTAAACAGAACATTATTCTGTACAGTCAGTAAGATGTCCTCTAAACAGAACATTATTCTGTACAGTCAGTAAGATGTCCTCTAAACAGAACATTATTCTGTACAGTCAGTAAGATGTCCTCTAAACAGAACAGTATTCTGTACAGTCAGTAAGATCCCCTCTAAACAGAACATTATTATCATGTACAGTCAGTAAGATGTCCTCTAAACAGAACATTATTCTGTACAGTCAGTAAGATGTCCTCTAAACAGAACAGTATTCTGTAGTCAGTAAGATGTCCTCTAAACAGAACAGTATTGTCAGTAAGATCCCATCTAAACAGAACAGTATTCTGTACAGTCAGTAAGATGTCCTCTAAACAGAACAGTATTGTCAGTAAGATCCCCTCTAAACAGAACAGTATTGTCAGTAAGATGTCCTCTAAACAGAACAGTATTGTCAGTAAGATCCCCTCTAAACAGAACAGTATTGTCAGTAAGATGTCCTCTAAACAGAACAGTGTTGTCAGTAAGATGTCCTCTAAACAGAACATTATTCTGTACAGTCAGTAAGATGTCCTCTAAACAGAACAGTATTGTCAGTAAGATGTCCTCTAAACAGAACAGTATTGTCAGTAAGATGTCCTCTAAACAGAACATTATTCTGTACAGTCAGTAAGATGTCCTCTAAACAGAACATTATTCTCATGTACAGTCAGTAAGATGTCCTCTAAACAGAACAGTATTCTGTACAGTCAGTAAGATGTCCTCTAAACAGAACATTATTCTGTACAGTCAGTAAGATGTCCTCTAAACAGAACAGTATTGTCAGTAAGATGTCCTCTAAACAGAACATTATTCTGTACAGTCAGTAAGATCCCCTCTAAACAGAACATTATTCTGTACAGTCAGTAAGATCCCCTCTAAACAGAACAGTATTGTCGGTAAGATGTCCTCTAAACAGAACAGTATTGTCAGTAAGATGTCCTCTAAACAGAACAGTATTGTCAGTAAGATGTCCTCTAAACAGAACAGTATTGTCAGTCAGATGTCCTCTAAACAGAACAGTATTGTCAGTAAGATGTCCTCTAAACAGAACAGTGTTGTCAGTCAGATGTCCTCTAAACAGAACAGTATTGTCAGTAAGATGTCCTCTAAACAGAACAGTATTGTCGGTAAGATGTCCTCTAAACAGAACAGTATTGTCAGTAAGATGTCCTCTAAACAGAACAGTATTGTCAGTCAGATGTCCTCTAAACAGAACAGTATTGTCAGTCAGATGTCCTCTAAACAGAACAGTATTGTCAGTAAGATGTCCTCTAAACAGAACAGTATTGTCAGTCAGATGTCCTCTAAACAGAACAGTATTGTCGGTAAGATGTCCTCTAAACAGAACAGTATTGTCGGTAAGATGTCCTCTAAACAGAACAGTATTGTCAGTAAGATGTCCTCTAAACAGAACAGTATTGTCAGTCAGATGTCCTCTAAACAGAACAGTATTGTCAGTAAGATGTCCTCTAAACAGAACAGTATTGTCAGTCAGATGTCCTCTAAACAGAACAGTATTGTCAGTAAGATGTCCTCTAAACAGAACAGTATTGTCAGTCAGATGTCCTCTAAACAGAACAGTATTGTCAGTAAGATGTCCTCTAAACAGAACAGTATTGTCAGTCAGATGTCCTCTAAACAGAACAGTATTGTCAGTCAGATGTCCTCTAAACAGAACAGTATTGTCAGTCAGATGTCCTCTAAACAGAACAGTATTGTCAGTAAGATGTCCTCTAAACAGAACAGTATTGTCAGTCAGATGTCCTCTAAACAGAACAGTATTGTCAGTAAGATGTCCTCTAAACAGAACAGTATTGTCAGTCAGATGTCCTCTAAACAGAACAGTATTGTCAGTAAGATGTCCTCTAAACAGAACAGTATTGTCAGTAAGATGTCCTCTAAACAGAACAGTATTGTCAGTAAGATGTCCTCTAAACAGAACAGTATTGTCAGTAAGATGTCCTCTAAACAGAACAGTATTGTCAGTAAGATGTCCTCTAAACAGAACAGTATTGTCAGTAAGATGTCCTCTAAACAGAACAGTATTGTCAGTAAGATGTCCTCTAAACAGAACAGTATTGTCAGTCAGATGTCCTCTAAACAGAACAGTATTGTCAGTAAGATGTCCTCTAAACAGAACAGTATTGTCAGTCAGATGTCCTCTAAACAGAACAGTATTGTCAGTAAGATGTCCTCTAAACAGAACAGTATTGTCAGTAAGATGTCCTCTAAACAGAACAGTATTGTCAGTAAGATGTCCTCTAAACAGAACAGTATTGTCAGTCAGATGTCCTCTAAACAGAACAGTGTTGTCAGTCAGATGTCCTCTAAACAGAACATTATTCTGTACAGTCAGTAAGATGTCCTCTAAACAGAACAGTATTGTCAGTAAGATGTCCTCTAAACAGAACAGTATTGTCAGTAAGATGTCCTCTAAACAGAACATTATTCTGTACAGTCAGTAAGATGTCCTCTAAACAGAACAGTATTGTCAGTCAGATGTCCTCTAAACAGAACAGTATTGTCAGTAAGATGTCCTCTAAACAGAACAGTATTGCCAGTAAGATCCCCTCTAAACAGAACAGTATTGTCAGTCAGATGTCCTCTAAACAGAACAGTATTGTCAGTAAGATGTCCTCTAAACAGAACAGTATTGTCAGTCAGATGTCCTCTAAACAGAACAGTATTGTCAGTAAGATGTCCTCTAAACAGAACAGTATTGTCAGTAAGATGTCCTCTAAACAGAACAGTATTGTCAGTAAGATGTCCTCTAAACAGAACAGTATTGTCAGTCAGATGTCCTCTAAACAGAACAGTATTGTCAGTCAGATGTCCTCTAAACAGAACAGTATTGTCAGTAAGATGTCCTCAGAACAGTAAACAAACAGAACAGTATTGTCAGTAAGATGTCCTCTAAACAGAACAGTATTGTCAGTAAGATGTCCTCTAAACAGAACAGTATTGTCAGTAAGATGTCCTCTAAACAGAACAGTATTGTCAGTCAGATGTCCTCTAAACAGAACAGTATTGTCAGTAAGATGTCCTCTAAACAGAACAGTATTGTCAGTAAGATGTCCTCTAAACAGAACAGTATTGTCAGTAAGATGTCCTCTAAACAGAACAGTATTGTCAGTAAGATGTCCTCTAAACAGAACAGTATTGTCAGTAAGATGTCCTCTAAACAGAACAGTATTGTCAGTCAGATGTCCTCTAAACAGAACAGTATTGTCAGTAAGATGTCCTCTAAACAGAACAGTATTGTCAGTAAGATGTCCTCTAAACAGAACAGTGTTGTCAGTAAGATGTCCTCTAAACAGAACAGTATTGTCAGTAAGATGTCCTCTAAACAGAACAGTATTGTCAGTAAGATGTCCTCTAAACAGAACAGTATTGTCAGTAAGATGTCCTCTAAACAGAACAGTGTTGTCAGTAAGATGTCCTCTAAACAGAACAGTATTGTCAGTAAGATGTCCTCTAAACAGAACAGTGTTGTCAGTAAGATCCCCTCTAAACAGAACAGTATTGTCAGTAAGATGTCCTCTAAACAGAACAGTATTGTCAGTAAGATGTCCTCTAAACAGAACAGTATTGTCAGTAAGATGTCCTCTAAACAGAACAGTATTGTCAGTCAGATGTCCTCTAAACAGAACAGTATTGTCAGTCAGATGTCCTCTAAACAGAACAGTATTGTCAGTAAGATGTCCTCTAAACAGAACAGTATTGTCAGTAAGATGTCCTCTAAACAGAACAGTATTGTCAGTCAGATGTCCTCTAAACAGAACAGTATTGTCAGTAAGATGTCGTCTAAACAGAACAGTATTGTCAGTCAGATGTCCTCTAAACAGAACAGTATTGTCAGTAAGATGTCCTCTAAACAGAACAGTATTGTCAGTAAGATGTCCTCTAAACAGAACAGTATTGTCAGTCAGATGTCCTCTAAACAGAACAGTATTGTCAGTCAGATGTCCTCTAAACAGAACAGTATTGTCAGTCAGATGTCCTCTAAACAGAACAGTATTGTCAGTCAGATGTCCTCTAAACAGAACAGTATTGTCAGTCAGATGTCCTCTAAACAGAACAGTATTGTCAGTAAGATGTCCTCTAAACAGAACAGTATTGTCAGTCAGATGTCCTCTAAACAGAACAGTATTGTCAGTAAAATCCCCTCTAAACAGAACAGTATTGTCAGTCAGATGTCCTCTAAACAGAACAGTATTGTCAGTCAGATGTCCTCTAAACAGAACAGTATTGTCGGTAAGATGTCCTCTAAACAGAACAGTATTGTCAGTCAGATGTCCTCTAAACAGAACAGTATTGTCAGTCAGATGTCCTCTAAACAGAACAGTATTGTCAGTCAGATGTCCTCTAAACAGAACAGTATTGTCAGTAAGATGTCCTCTAAACAGAACAGTATTGTCAGTCAGATGTCCTCTAAACAGAACAGTATTGTCAGTCAGATGTCCTCTAAACAGAACAGTATTGTCAGTCAGATGTCCTCTAAACAGAACAGTATTGTCAGTCAGATGTCCTCTAAACAGAACAGTATTGTCAGTCAGATGTCCTCTAAACAGAACAGTATTGTCAGTCAGATGTCCTCTAAACAGAACAGTATTGTCAGTCAGATGTCCTCTAAACAGAACAGTATTGTCAGTCAGATGTCCTCTAAACAGAACAGTATTGTCAGTCAGATGTCCTCTAAACAGAACAGTATTGTCAGTCAGATGTCCTCTAAACAGAACAGTATTGTCAGTCAGATGTCCTCTAAACAGAACAGTATTGTCAGTCAGATGTCCTCTAAACAGAACAGTATTGTCAGTCAGATGTCCTCTAAACAGAACAGTATTGTCAGTCAGATGTCCTCTAAACAGAACAGTATTGTCAGTCAGATGTCCTCTAAACAGAACAGTATTGTCAGTCAGATGTCCTCTAAACAGAACAGTATTGTCAGTCAGATGTCCTCTAAACAGAACAGTATTGTCAGTCAGATGTCCTCTAAACAGAACAGTATTGTCAGTCAGATGTCCTCTAAACAGAACAGTATTGTCAGTCAGATGTCCTCTAAACAGAACAGTATTGTCAGTCAGATGTCCTCTAAACAGAACAGTATTGTCAGTCAGATGTCCTCTAAACAGAACAGTATTGTCAGTCAGATGTCCTCTAAACAGAACAGTATTGTCAGTCAGATGTCCTCTAAACAGAACAGTATTGTCAGTCAGATGTCCTCTAAACAGAACAGTATTGTCAGTCAGATGTCCTCTAAACAGAACAGTATTGTCAGTCAGATGTCCTCTAAACAGAACAGTATTGTCAGTCAGATGTCCTCTAAACAGAACAGTATTGTCAGTCAGATGTCCTCTAAACAGAACAGTATTGTCAGTAAGATGTCCTCTAAACAGAACAGTATTGTCAGTAAGATGTCCTCTAAACAGAACAGTATTGTCAGTAAGATGTCCTCTAAACAGAACAGTATTGTCAGTAAGATGTCCTCTAAACAGAACAGTATTGTCAGTCAGATGTCCTCTAAACAGAACAGTATTGTCAGTCAGATGTCCTCTAAACAGAACAGTATTGTCAGTCAGATGTCCTCTAAACAGAACAGTATTGTCGGTAAGATGTCCTCTAAACAGAACAGTATTGTCGGTAAGATGTCCTCTAAACAGAACAGTATTGTCGGTCAGATGTCCTCTAAACAGAACAGTATTGTCGGTCAGATGTCCTCTAAACAGAACAGTATTGTCAGTCAGATGTCCTCTAAACAGAACAGTATTGTCAGTCAGATGTCCTCTAAACAGAACAGTATTGTCAGTCAGATGTCCTCTAAACAGAACAGTATTGTCAGTCAGATGTCCTCTAAACAGAACAGTATTGTCAGTCAGATGTCCTCTAAACAGAACAGTATTGTCAGTCAGATGTCCTCTAAACAGAACAGTATTGTCAGTCAGATGTCCTCTAAACAGAACAGTATTGTCAGTCAGATGTCCTCTAAACAGAACAGTATTGTCAGTCAGATGTCCTCTAAACAGAACAGTATTGTCAGTCAGATGTCCTCTAAACAGAACAGTATTGTCAGTCAGATGTCCTCTAAACAGAACAGTATTGTCAGTCAGATGTCCTCTAAACAGAACAGTATTGTCAGTCAGATGTCCTCTAAACAGAACAGTATTGTCAGTCAGATGTCCTCTAAACAGAACAGTATTGTCAGTCAGATGTCCTCTAAACAGAACAGTATTGTCAGTCAGATGTCCTCTAAACAGAACAGTATTGTCAGTCAGATGTCCTCTAAACAGAACAGTATTGTCAGTCAGATGTCCTCTAAACAGAACAGTATTGTCAGTCAGATGTCCTCTAAACAGAACAGTATTGTCAGTCAGATGTCCTCTAAACAGAACAGTATTGTCAGTCAGATGTCCTCTAAACAGAACAGTATTGTCAGTCAGATGTCCTCTAAACAGAACAGTATTGTCAGTCAGATGTCCTCTAAACAGAACAGTATTGTCAGTCAGATGTCCTCTAAACAGAACAGTATTGTCAGTCAGATGTCCTCTAAACAGAACAGTATTGTCAGTCAGATGTCCTCTAAACAGAACAGTATTGTCAGTCAGATGTCCTCTAAACAGAACAGTATTGTCAGTCAGATGTCCTCTAAACAGAACAGTATTGTCAGTCAGATGTCCTCTAAACAGAACAGTATTGTCAGTAAGATGTCCTCTAAACAGAACAGTATTGTCAGTCAGATGTCCTCTAAACAGAACAGTATTGTCAGTCAGATGTCCTCTAAACAGAACAGTATTGTCAGTCAGATGTCCTCTAAACAGAACAGTATTGTCAGTCAGATGTCCTCTAAACAGAACAGTATTGTCAGTCAGATGTCCTCTAAACAGAACAGTATTGTCAGTCAGATGTCCTCTAAACAGAACAGTATTGTCAGTCAGATGTCCTCTAAACAGAACAGTATTGTCAGTCAGATGTCCTCTAAACAGAACAGTATTGTCAGTCAGATGTCCTCTAAACAGAACAGTATTGTCAGTCAGATGTCCTCTAAACAGAACAGTATTGTCAGTCAGATGTCCTCTAAACAGAACAGTATTGTCAGTCAGATGTCCTCTAAACAGAACAGTATTGTCAGTCAGATGTCCTCTAAACAGAACAGTATTGTCAGTCAGATGTCCTCTAAACAGAACAGTATTGTCAGTCAGATGTCCTCTAAACAGAACAGTATTGTCAGTAAGATGTCCTCTAAACAGAACAGTATTGTCAGTCAGATGTCCTCTAAACAGAACAGTATTGTCAGTCAGATGTCCTCTAAACAGAACAGTATTGTCAGTCAGATGTCCTCTAAACAGAACAGTATTGTCAGTCAGATGTCCTCTAAACAGAACAGTATTGTCAGTCAGATGTCCTCTAAACAGAACAGTATTGTCAGTCAGATGTCCTCTAAACAGAACAGTATTGTCAGTCAGATGTCCTCTAAACAGAACAGTATTGTCAGTCAGATGTCCTCTAAACAGAACAGTATTGTCAGTCAGATGTCCTCTAAACAGAACAGTATTGTCAGTCAGATGTCCTCTAAACAGAACAGTATTGTCAGTCAGATGTCCTCTAAACAGAACAGTATTGTCAGTCAGATGTCCTCTAAACAGAACAGTATTGTCAGTCAGATGTCCTCTAAACAGAACAGTATTGTCAGTCAGATGTCCTCTAAACAGAACAGTATTGTCAGTCAGATGTCCTCTAAACAGAACAGTATTGTCAGTCAGATGTCCTCTAAACAGAACAGTATTGTCAGTCAGATGTCCTCTAAACAGAACAGTATTGTCAGTCAGATGTCCTCTAAACAGAACAGTATTGTCAGTCAGATGTCCTCTAAACAGAACAGTATTGTCAGTCAGATGTCCTCTAAACAGAACAGTATTGTCAGTCAGATGTCCTCTAAACAGAACAGTATTGTCAGTCAGATGTCCTCTAAACAGAACAGTATTGTCAGTAAGATGTCCTCTAAACAGAACAGTATTGTCAGTAAGATGTCCTCTAAACAGAACAGTATTGTCAGTCAGATGTCCTCTAAACAGAACAGTATTGTCAGTCAGATGTCCTCTAAACATATCTGCAGCCTATATTGTAAATTCTACACTAGGATTTTGGGATTTTAGGATTTAGTTTTTTAATGATAATTTCCGTTTCACATGGTCTCCAGGATATCTTCATGATGTCTTGAGGCTTGGCAAATGAACGTGGCAGTAGCCGTATCTGTCGTTTCTTTCACTCAGAGTTTTTCCCCACATCTGATGTGTAATTTGTCTCCCAGACCCCAGTTAACATTAAACAGCGTGTAGGGAGGGTTGTTATAGTCATTATTTCAAAGCTAGACATGAATTAACCTCGGGAGGGCGTCTTTGAGAGAGCAGATAGAATCCCTTTGGCACAAGCTGCGTCACATTGACCTCTCCGTCATAATGAACCTCTCAGCAGGAATATCCTGGTTCTGGTATGGATCTTCATACCACATTACAACGTTACTTCACCTCCAATAGAATGAACAGTGTGACATTACAACGTTACATCACCTCCAATAGAATGAACAGTGTGACATTACAACGTTACTTCACCTCCAATAGAATGAACAGTGTGACATTACGTTACTTCACATCCAATAGAATGAACAGTGTGACATTACAACATTACTTCACCTCCAATAGAATGAACAGTGTGACATTACAACGTTACTTCACCTCCAATAGAATGAACAGTGTGACATTACAATGTTACTTCACCTCCAATAGAATGAACAGTGTGACATTACGTTACTTCACCTCCAATAGAATGAACAGTGTGACAGTACAACATTACTTCACCTCCAATAGAATGAACAGTGTGACATTACAACATTACTTCACCTCCAATAGAATGAACAGTGTGACATTACAACGTTACTTCACCTCCAATAGAATGAACAGTGTGACATTACAACATTACATCACCTCCAATAGAATGAACAGTGTGACATTACGTTACTTCACCTCCAATAGAATGAACAGTGTGACATTACAACATTACATCACCTCCAATAGAATGAACAGTGTGACATTACGTTACTTCACCTCCAATAGAATGAACAGTGTGACATTACAACATTACTTCACCTCCAATAGAATGAACAGTGTGACATTACAATGTTACTTCACCTCCAATAGAATGAACAGTGTGACATTACAATGTTACTTCACCTCCAATAGAATGAACAGTGTGACATTACAACATTACTTCACCTCCAATAGAATGAACAGTGTGACATTACAATGTTACTTCACCTCCAATAGAATGAACAGTGTGACATTACAACGTTAATTCACCTCCAATAGAATGAACAGTGTGACATTACAACGTTACTTCACCTCCAATAGAATGAACAGTGTGACATTACAACGTTACTTCACCTCCAATAGAATGAACAGTGTGACATTACAACATTACATCACCTCCAATAGAATGAACAGTGTGACATTACAATGTTACTTCACCTCCAATAGAATGAACAGTGTGACATTACCACGTTACTTCACCTCCAATAGAATGAACAGTGTGACATTACGTTACATCACCTCCAATAGAATGAACAGTGTGACATTACAATGTTACATCACCTCCAATAGAATGAACAGTGTGACATTACAACGTTACTTCACCTCCAATAGAATGAACAGTGTGACATTACAACGTTACTTCACCTCCAATAGAATGAACAGTGTGACATTACAACGTTACATCACCTCCAATAGAATGAACAGTGTGACATTACAACGTTACTTCACCTCCAATAGAATGAACAGTGTGACATTACAACGTTACTTCACCTCCAATAGAATGAACAGTGTGACATTACAACATTACATCACCTCCAATAGAATGAACAGTGTGACATTACAACGTTACTTCACCTCCAATAGAATGAACAGTGTGACATTACAACGTTACTTCACCTCCAATAGAATGAACAGTGTGACATTACAACGTTACTTCACCTCCAATAGAATGAACAGTGTGACATTACAACGTTACATCACCTCCAATAGAATGAACAGTGTGACATTACAACGTTACTTCACCTCCAATAGAATGAACAGTGTGACATTACAACGTTACTTCACCTCCAATAGAATGAACAGTGTGACTTTACAACATTACTTCACCTCCAATAGAATGAACAGTGTGACATTACAACGTTACTTCACCTCCAATAGAATGAACAGTGTGACATTACGTTACTTCACCTCCAATAGAATGAACAGTGTGACATTACAACGTTACATCACCTCCAATAGAATGAACAGTGTGACACAGATGATGTGGGAGGGGAGGAGAGATGATGTGGGAGGGGAGGAGGAGGAGGAGGGGAGGAGGGGAGGAGAGATGATGTGGGAGGGGAGGAGGAGGGGAGGAGAGATGATGTGAGAGGGGAGGAGGAGGGGAGGAGAGATGATGTGGGAGGGGAGGAGGAGGGGAGGAGAGATGATGAGGGAGGGGAGGAGGAGCGGAGGAGAGATGATGTGGGAGGGGAGGAGGAGGTCGAGGAGAGATGGATCAACCTGACTGTAAAGGTCTGCCTGACAGTGATGTGTCCAGAAAAGAGTTTGACACTAGAAGCTTAGTCCTGTCCAGTGTCTATAATGAATCATTCATGAGCCATTCAATAACCACTTTACTTGTGTGTGTGTGGTACTAAAAAAGAAAATAGCGATTTGGATGTTGCTATGCAGAGTTGCGTTCTCAGGATATGAATAATGGAAGGCGATCAATGAGTGTGTCTGTTGTGGTCTTTTAAACAGGTAGGCTGTTCTCTGTGAAATGTTATTGTCCAATGATATTCTCATCTGGAAATGTTACGTGGTAGAACACATATCCTTTTTGTATAGTTAATATTCATACGTGGCTTTTATTATTTATATTTGTGGCTTTTATTTCGTATTAACATATAAATTAAACTGAATGGGCCAGAATAGCAGTAAGACACCAGATTTTAGCTTTAGGGAGGGTACATTTCCTTGAAATTCTCCTCGCCTCATTATGCATGACGTTAATTTCCTGTTGTAGGCAGGATGGGACCTGCTTAGAACACCCCACCACCTTGCTCTTTTAGTCGGAGTGATCTAGCACGTTACATACACCACAGAGATAATGGCACAATAAGGAGTTAAAGAAAGAAAGGAATTAGATAGTCGTTTGTCCCCTTCAGCAAGCTGAGACATAAGGAAGCTGAGACATAAGGAAGCTGAGACATAAGGAAGCTGAGACATAAATTGCATCTCTTTTCAGAGATTTATATTTTATATGTCTGTTCTCTACACTTTTAGATTTGTTTAGTCAGAATTTAAGCTGTGTCTGTATCCCAAATAGCACCCAATACCCTATATAGTGCACTATTTTGGGCCTGGGCCCTGGTCAATAGGGTGCCATTTGGGATGCTACCTTGAAGCAGTGTGGTCTTGTTCAGTACTGCAGGAGCAGAGCCTTTCTAGTAGAAAGAGAGAGAGAGCTGCTGAGCTAATGTGAGATTAAACTAAAGGCTTGTGTCTTGACCGCAGACGGAACTGGCGTGACTGTGTCTTGACCACATAAGGAACGGGCGTGACCGCGTCTTGACCACAGACGGAACGGGCGTGACCGTGTCTTGACCGCAGACGGAACGGGCGTGACCGCGTCTTGACCGCAGACGGAACGGGCGTGACCGCGTCTTGACCGCAGACGGAACGGGCGTGACCGTGTCTTGACCGCAGACGGAACGGGCGTGACCGTGTCTTGACCGCAGACGGAACGGGCGTGACCGTGTCTTGACCGCAGACGGAACGGGCGTGACCGTGTCTTGACCGCAGACGGAACGGGCGTGACCGTGTCTTGACCGCAGACGGAACGGGCGTGACCGCGTCTTGACCGCAGACGGAACGGGCGTGACCGCGTCTTGACCGCAGACGGAACGGGCGTGACCGCGTCTTGACCGCAGACGGAACGGGCGTGACCGCGTCTTGACCGCAGACGGAACGGGCGTGACCGCGTCTTGACCGCAGACGGAACGGGCGTGACCGCGTCTTGACCGCAGACGGAACGGGCGTGACCGCGTCTTGACCGCAGACGGAACGGGCGTGACCGCATCTTGACCGCAGACGGAACGGGCGTGACCGCGTCTTGACCGCAGACGGAACGGGCGTGCCCTGACCGCAGACGGAACGGGCGTGACTGTGTCTTAACCGCAGACGGATTGGGCGTGACTGTGTCTTGACCGCAGACGGAACGGGCGTGACCGCGTCTTGACCGCAGACGGAACGGGCGTGACCGCGTCTTGACCGCAGACGGAACGGGCGTGACCGCGTCTTGACCGCAGACGAAACGGGCGTGACCGCGTCTTGACCGCAGACGGAACGGGCGTGACCGCGTCTTGACCGCAGACGGAACGGGCGTGCCCTGACCGCAGACGGAACGGGCGTGACTGTGTCTTGACCGCAGACGGAATGGGCGTGACTGTGTCTTGACCGCAGACGGAATGGGCGTGACTGTGTCTTGACCGCAGACGGAATGGGCGTGACTGTGTCTTAACCACAGACGGAACGGGCGTGACTGTGTCTTGACCACAGACGGAATGGGCGTGACTGTGTCTTAACCGCAGACGGAACGGGCGTGACTGTCTTAACCACATACGGATTGGGCGTGACTGTCTTAACCGCATACGGATTGGGCGTGACTGCGTCTTGACCACAGACGGAACGGGCGTGACTGTGTCTTAACCGCAGACGGAACGGGCGTGACTGTGTCTTAACCGCAGACGGAACGGGCGTGACTGTGTCTTGACCACAGACGGAATGGGCGTGACTGTGTCTTAACCGCAGACGGAACGGGCGTGACTGTCTTAACCGCATACGGATTGGGCGTGACTGCGTCTTGACCACAGACGGAACGGGCGTGACTGTGTCTTAACCGCAGACGGAACGGACGGGAGGAGACTGTTCTAAGCTCAGTCACAGAATCCATTTCACTGTCAGGGATCTTAACTAAAGACATGGACGTTTTGTGGTTCCTTAATAGAAACTCATCTAGCTAGGTGCTTTGAATTTCTAATGCAGTAGGTGTGTCAATCCCTCCTCCACAGTAGTCTCTATAGAGATCAATCTCAATCAATATCTCTTAAGAGATTCTCTTCAGCAAAAAGACCATTTTAACTCAACTTGGAAGGAGCACCATACATTAAATGCATCTTTATATAGCAAATGCCTAGGATAAGGTTAATTACATGGTCATTTGCATAGCATTATGATATGCAGATTGTACAGTAGCTCAGTGGTTCCCAAACATTTTCACACAGGATTAAATCAAATGTATTTATAAAGCCCTTCGTACATCAACTGATATCTCAAAGTGCTGTACAGAAACCCAGCCTACAACCCCAAACAGAAAGCAATGCAGGTGTAGAAGCACGGTGGCTAGGAACAACTCCCTAGAAAGGCAGGAACCTAGGAAGAAACCTTTGTTCCTTGGGGAACGCGACACGTCTATTTCTATGGGCACAACCACTGGCCATGACACATTGTTCACACGCCTCTTGTTGGCGGAGAGAACATTTTGCAGTTTTAAAGCAAATTTCTTGCAATTCTACACGTTTTGCCATGTGTTCGTATGATATCTGAGTGACTCAAACATTATAACAAAATCAATGGGCTAAAAAAACAACCCCTAGCTAAAACAACGTTAGCTGACATGGGCTAGTTGCTCTGGGCATTTCTGAACCTGGACGTTATAAATAGCTGTCTAAGGCAGTGGTCCAAGGACGATCAAAGGAAATTGGATGCAGCTGAGCTCAATTTGGAGTGTCGAGGCAAACTGGTGTGAATGAGATATTTGTGTTTTTAATTTTCAATAAATTTGCAAACGTTTCTCAACATGTTTTCACTTTGTCATTATGGGGTATTGTGTGTAGATGGGTGAGGGGAAAAAATATATATTTAATCCGTTTTGAATTCAGGCTGTAACACAACAAAATGTGGCATGTCTGAAGGCACTGTGGCCTACCACTTCATGGCTGAGCCGTTGTTGCTCCTAGATGTTTTCACTTCACAAAAACAGCACTTAAAGTTGACCGGGGCAGGTCTAGCAGGGTAGACATTTGATGAACTTGGGGGGGACAACAACAACAACAAGGGGGGCACAACAACAAGGTAATTGGCAGGTTGTTTAGTGCACTACTTCCAAAAGCAGTGCACTATGTAGGAAAGAGGGTGGCATTTATGATGCTGCCTAGGTTTCCCACTGTCTGTCTTTATTATTAGAAGCCCCTCCCCCTCTTGTGAGAAGTGAGTGGTACACTCCCAGGCAGACCTCCCCCTCTTGTGAGAAGTGAGTGGTACACTCCCAGGCAGCTCTCCCCCTCTTGTGAGTAGTGAGTGGTACACTCCCAGGCAGACCTCCCCCTCTTGTGAGTAGTGAGTGGTACACTCCCAGGCAGACCTCCCCCTCTTGTGAGAAGTGAGTGGTACACTCCCAGGCAGCTCTCCCCCTCTTGTGAGTAGTGAGTGGTACACTCCCAGGCAGCCCTCCCCCTCTTGTGAGAAGTGAGTGGTACACTCCCAGGCAGACCTCCCCCTCTTGTGAGAAGTGAGTGGTACACTCCCAGGCAGCCCTCCCATCCTCTCTCCTCACCACTACAGCAGTGTCTCCTCAGCCTGGCAGTACTGCACGTGCTCCCTCACAGCATCGCGGTGTGTGTGTGTGTTTGGCAGCACAGAAGCGTTATCCGTTCGAGCGAGGTAGTGTGTAACCACTCTGTCGATGCAGAATGGGGGGTTAGCTGTAGTGGTGGTGTAGCCGTGGCATAGCTGAGCGTCTGGTCTCGCTCTCCGCTCGGAGTCTGGGCCGGCCTGGGTCGTCACGATCACCAGGACACCAGTCATGTCCTCTCCAGGGAGCAGCTCCAGGAACTCCTGTAGGTTACAATGCTTTTCTCCTCTCTGTCACTCGTTTTTCTCTCGTTTTTTTTCTCTCTGTTATATCTCTCCATTTTCCTCTTTCTTTTTATGTCTCTCTCTCCATGTCCCTGTCTTTGTCTTCATGTCTGTCTCTCTCTCCATGTCCCTGTCTTTGTCTTCATGTCTGTCTCCCTCTCTTTGTCTGTCTCTCTCTATGTCCCTGTCTTTATGTCTTCATGTCTGTCTCCCTCTCTTTGTCTGTCTCTCTCTATGTCCCTGTCTTCATGTCTGTCTCTCTCTCCATGTCCCTGTCTTCATGTCTGTATCTCTCTCCATGTCCCTGTCTTTATGTCTTCATGTCTGTCTCTCTCTCCATGTCCCTGTCTTTATGTCTTCATGTCTGTCTCTCTCCCTCTCTTTGTCTGTCTCTCTCTCCATGTCCCTGTCTTTATGTCTTCATGTCTCCCTCCCTCCCTCCCTCTGTCTGTCTGTCTCTCTGTATTAGTTATTCTCCTCATGTTTAAAGTGGAATGTCTATTTGATGATGCTTTAATGTTGGTGATCTGTGCTACTGCCACGGTATTCTTTCAGTAGGACTTTACTTAGTGCAGCCTGGGTTGTGTGTGTGTGTGACTCAGTCATATGATGAACCCATGCAGTTACGCTCTGCTCCTTTTTGCCCCAACAGTTTGTCTATTGTCAGGAAACAGAAAAGGTCAGGTTGAAAGGAAGAGATCTAAGTGTTAGTGACGTAGGTCACGGGAGCAACTCTACCAGTCAATAACTCCTCTATGAATGCAGTGATCACCAGTTACTTGACTATGAAATAGTCCCTTAATATACATCACTGGTCAGGAATGTGCAGCAATGTCCTTACATAACATTTAGAGCTGATATGCCACATTAGAATCTAATTAGAATGCCCCCACGCAGACATAGACGGTCTGAGGTATCTGCTCTGGTGCTCACTGGACTGTGAACAGTGTGTTCCACTGTTACTGGGCGACTTGCCGTGTCGCTATGGGTGATTTGGGGCGGCAGGGTAGCCTAGTGGTTAGAGCGTTGGACTAGTAACCGGAAGGTTGCAAGTTCAAATCCCCGAGCTGACAAGGTACAAATCTGTCGTTCTGCCCCTGAACAGGCAGTTAACCCACTTGAAAATAAGAATTTGTTCTTAACTGACCTGCCTAGTTAAATAAAGGTAAAAAAAATATATTAAAAAATAAATTTGCAGGCAGCGATAGGACACCTGTTGTTGTTGTTGTTGACGTTTTACTATTTAAATCAGTCTCAGCAGCGGGAGCCAGGTGAGGGGGGTAATTCGCTCGGTGGTGTGGGTAAAAATGCAGCACTGGAGAAGTAATAGCAGGAAAATGGCTTAAAGTGTCACTCCTGACTTTGACGCTCCCTTCAGAGGGTATTGATTTCTCTAGCTCTTAACCATTATAGTAAAGAGGCAGGGATTTAGAGTAAGATCAGCAGTAGGTCTACGTCCCAAATGGTACCCTATTCCCTATAATAGTGCACTACTTTTGATCCGATCTCTGGTAGAAAGTAGTGCACTATATAGGGTGACATTTGGGTCGTACACTGTGGCTGCTATTGCGGAGATCAATGGCTTGCTGAGGTAAGCTGTGCTGTCTGAAACCGCTATGATTGGATTACTTGTGAGTACCACATCTGGTCAGGCCTGACGGGAGGTGGGACGGGAGGTGATATCTGAAGAGCAGGCTGCCCACACCTTTAATTTTTAATTTCACCTTTATTTAACCAGGTAGGCTAGTTGAGAACAAGTTCTCATTTACAACTGCGACCTGGCCAAGATAAAGCAAAGCAGTGCAGTGTGTGTGCCAGTGTAGCCTAACTTGGCAGCCCACAGTAGCCTAACTTGGCAGCCCACAGTAGCCTAACTTGGCAGCCCACAGTAGCCTAACTTGGCAGCCCACAGTAGCCTAACTTGGCAGCCCACAGTAGCCTAACTTGGCAGCCCACAGTAGCCTAACTTGGCAGCCCACAGTAGCCTAACTTGGCAGCCCACAGTAGCCTAACTTGGCAGCCCACAGTAGCCTAACTTGGCAGCCCACAGTAGCCTAACTTGGCAGCCCACAGTAGCCTAACTTGGCAGCCCACAGTAGCCTAACTTGGCAGCCCACAGTAGCCTAACTTGGCAGCCCACAGTAGCCTAGCTTGGCAGCCCACAGTAGCCTAACTTGGCAGCCCACAGTAGCCTAACTTGGCAGCCCACAGTAGCCTAACTTGGCAGCCCACAGTAGCCTAGCTTGGCAGCCCACAGTAGCCTAACTTGGCAGCCCACAGTAGCCTAACTTGGCAGCCCACAGTAGCCTAACTTGGCAGCCCACAGTAGCCTAACTTGGCAGCCCACAGTAGCCTAGCTTGGCAGCCCACAGTAGCCTAGCTTGGCAGCCCACAGTAGCCTAGCTTGGCAGCCCACAGTAGCCTAACTTGGCAGCCCACAGTAGCCTAACTTGGCAGCCCACAGTAGCCTAACTTGGCAGCCCACAGTAGCCTAACTTGGCAGCCCACAGTAGCCTAACTTGGCAGCCCACAGTAGCCTAACTTGGCAGCCCACAGTAGCCTAACTTGGCAGCCCACAGTAGCCTAACTTGGCAGCCCACAGTAGCCTAACTTGGCAGCCCACAGTAGCCTAACTTGGCAGCCCACAGTAGCCTAGCTTGGCAGCCCACAGTAGCCTAACTTGGCAGCCCACAGTAGCCTAACTTGGCAGCCCACAGTAGCCTAACTTGGCAGCCCACAGTAGCCTAACTTGGCAGCCCACAGTAGCCTAACTTGGCAGCCCACAGTAGCCTAACTTGGCAGCCCACAGTAGCCTAACTTGGCAGCCCACAGTAGCCTAACTTGGCAGCCCACAGTAGCCTAACTTGGCAGCCCACAGTAGCCTAGCTTGGCAGCCCACAGTAGCCTAGCTTGGCAGCCCACAGTAGCCTAACTTGGCAGCCCACAGTAGCCTAACTTGGCAGCCCACAGTAGCCTAACTTGGCAGCCCACAGTAGCCTAACTTGGCAGCCCACAGTAGCCTAGCTTGGCAGCCCACAGTAGCCTAGCTTGGCAGCCCACAGTAGCCTAGCTTGGCAGCCCACAGTAGCCTAACTTGGCAGCCCACAGTAGCCTAGCTTGGCAGCCCACAGTAGCCTAGCTTGGCAGCCCACAGTAGCCTAACTTGGCAGCCCACAGTAGCCTAACTTGGCAGCCCACAGTAGCCTAACTTGGCAGCCCACAGTAGCCTAACTTGGCAGCCCACAGTAGCCTAACTTGGCAGCCCACAGTAGCCTAACTTGGCAGCCCACAGTAGCCTAACTTGGCAGCCCACAGTAGCCTAGCTTGGCAGCCCACAGTAGCCTAGCTTGGCAGCCCACAGTAGCCTAACTTGGCAGCCCACAGTAGCCTAACTTGGCAGCCCACAGTAGCCTAACTTGGCAGCCCACAGTAGCCTAGCTTGGCAGCCCACAGTAGCCTAGCTTGGCAGCCCACAGTAGCCTAGCTTGGCAGCCCACAGTAGCCTAGCTTGGCAGCCCACAGTAGCCTAGCTTGGCAGCCCACAGTAGCCTAGCTTGGCAGCCCACAGTAGCCTAACTTGGCAGCCCACAGTAGCCTAACTTGGCAGCCCACAGTAGCCTAACTTGGCAGCCCACAGTAGCCTAACTTGGCAGCCCACATGGTGTAGATGAGATGAGTAGTATACAGCAACCTAACATGAGAGCTGAGGCTGGGGCCAGTGCTCTGCCTCCACCTCTCAGATCATAGCTAATATAATAGCTTTACATCTATGGCTCAGACCCTTTAGAACAGTGGTCAAAGTTATCATGAACCTAATTAAACCAGTTCGCTAGGAATGAGGTTTGTGCAGTAGGCCTGAAACGTTATCACATCATATATTGGCTATATGGGGCGGCAGGGTAGCCTAGTGGTTAGAGCGTTGGACTAGTAACCGGAAGGTTGCAAGTTCAAACCCCCGAGCTGACAAGGTACAAATCTGTCGTTCTGCCCCTGAACAGGCTGTCATTGAAAATAAGAATGTGTTCTTAACTGACTTGCCTAGTTAAATAAAGGTAAAAATTAAAAAAATATGCCTGGCCTGCCAATATTGTTCCTCTCAGACCATATTATATTTTGAAACTTAAGCTTTAATAAATAACAATATATCAGTTTGTGTAGAACATACTGAGCCTAAATTGAGAATTGTTTTTTACTGGACTGATGGTACATGCATCTGATGGTCATGGTGCTTTCAGGACAACTGGGAACTCTGAAAAAACGAGATCAAATGATGACGTCCGTGAACATCAGGTCGGTAAGTCTGAGCTCTAGAAAGATGCCAGAGTTTCCGAGTTGGATGACCTTTAAAAAAAAAAAAATTCCCTAGAGTTCCCAGTTGTCTTGAATGTACTGAAGTCAGACATTTCCAAGTTCCCAGTTGTTTTGAACACGGTATTAGTCTCAGCGGAGGGAGAGAGAGCAGCAGAGGGTCTGCCTCTCACGGTCCCTGCTCTCTCTTTCATTTCCTCGAGTATCAAACTTTGCCTGGGTCGTGGAAGCTGTAGGGAGGCACGGTGATTTGAACTATCCGATTGGCCAGCGCAGTAGGCACCGTCGATTTAGCCACCGATCTCAAGAGTCCGCCGGGTTGGGGAAGTTTGTCTTTTCAGACAAATGAAATGGTTCAAACTGGGAACACTTTGCCTACCTGGTACATCAAGTGCACCGACCGCCAACAGCACAACACGAAGAAAACAAAAAGGAACTCAAGCCTTTATGCCTTTGGCTTTTCTACTGAAATGTTTGGTGATCCGCTAGAAATGCCTTGAAGATGGCGATCGACCGGTTGCTGAGCACTGCTTTGATAATATATAGGAATGTAATGCACTGTAGGGGTCTCTGACCTTTTTTTTCACTCTTCACAAGTCTATCAGTTGAGGGTATATGACTGAATTCACTAGGCTTTACAGAATGTCACCACTGGTTGCCCTCTGAAACCCCCCTAAAATATCTTGGTATTAAATATAATTACATTTCTCTGAACATTTCATCTTGGTTCCTATTTATAGTGGTGACGCATGACTTGGAGAATGTTTATAACAGTGGAATTAGGAGCAGTAATAGAATGTTTATAACAGTGGAATTAGGAGCAGTAATAGAATGTTTATGACAGTGGAATTAGGAGCAGTAATATAATGTTTATGACAGTGGAATTAGGAGCAGTAATAGAATGTTTATAACAGTGGAATTAGGAGCAGTAATAGAATGTTTATAACAGTGGAATTAGGAGCAGTAATAGAATGTTTATAACAGTGGAATTAGGAGCAGTAATAGAATGTTTATAACAGTGGAATTAGGAGCAGTAATAGAATGTTTATAACAATGGAATTAGGAGCAGTAATAGAATGTTTATGACAGTGGAATTAGGAGCTGTAATAGAATGTTTATGACAGTGGAATTAGGAGCAGTAATAGAATGTTTACAACAGTGGAATTAGGAGCAGTAATAGAATGTTTATAACAGTGGAATTAGGAGCAGTAATAGAATGTTTATAACAATGGAATTAGGAGCAGTAATAGAATGTTTATGACAGTGGAATTAGGAGCTGTAATAGAATGTTTATAACAGTGGAATTAGGAGCAGTAATAGAATGTTTATAACAATGGAATTAGGAGCAGTAATAGAATGCTGTGTCTCTCCTTCCCTGGGGGTCAATAGAGAGGTTAGAGGGCTCATCATTATATATTTATCCTGCTGGGGGATTTAGGCTCTGATCAAAAGTATTGCACTATGGGGAATCTCTTCCACTGTCTGATATATATTTTAACACCCCTTCTCTCTCTCAGAAAGCCATTGACATTATTTTAGAAACCCATTGACATCCCTTCTCTCTCTCAGAAAGCCATTGACATCATTATTTCTCTCAGAAAGCCATTGACATCATTCTCTCTGTCAGAAAGCCATTGACATCATTCTCTCTGTCAGAAAGCCATTGACATCATTCTCTCTGTCAGAAAGCCATTGACATCATTCTCTCTGTCAGAAAGCCATTGACATCATTCTCTCTGTCAGAAAGCCATTGACATCATTCTCTCTGTCAGAAAGCCATTGACATCATTCTCTCTGTCAGAAAGCCATTGACATCATTCTCTCTGTCAGAAAGCCATTGACATCATTCTCTCTGTCAGAAAGCCATTGACATCATTCTCTCTGTCAGAAAGCCATTTGACTTCCACTATGAGAAACAAGAGAACGCCACGGGTCACAGCTCCAGCTTGTGGGTCACATCTAAAAATACATTCCTCAGTTGTTGCAGCATGCATAAATAAATGCAACTGGTTAACCATTTGTCAAGCAACTTTGCATAATGTTACCTAATGAGAGGCCATAATGTTAACTATGGGATGTTACCTAATGAGAGGCCATAATGTTACCTATGGGATGTTACCTATGGAAGGCCATAATGTTACCTATGGGATGTTACCTATGGAAGGCCATAATGTTACCTATGGGATGTTCCCTATGGAAGGCCATAATGTTACCTATGGGATGTTACCTAATGAGAGGCCATAATGTTACCTATGGGATGTTACCTATGGAAGGCCATAATGTCACCTATGGGATGTTACCTATGGAAGGCCATAATGCCACCTAATGGATGTTACCTATGAGATGTTACCTATGAGAGGCCATAATGTTACCTATGGGATGTTACCTATGGAAGGCCATAATGTTACCTATGGGATGTTACCTATGGAAGGCCATAATGTCACCTATGGGATGTTACCTATGGAAGGCCATAATGCCACCTAATGGATGTTACCTATGAGATGTTACCTATGAGAGGCCATAATGTTACCTATGGGATGTTACCTATGAGAGGCCATAATGTTACCTATGGGATGTTACCAATGAGAGGCCATAATGTTACCTATGGGATGTTACCTATGAGAGGCCATAATGTTAACTATGGGATGTTACCTATGGAAGGCCATAATGTTACCTATGGGATGTTACCTATGGGAGGACATCACGTTACCTATGGGATGTTACCTATGGAAGGCCATAATGTTAACTATGGGATGTTACCTATGGAAGGCCATAATGTTACCTATGGGATGTTACCTATGGAAGGCCATAATGTTACCTATGGGATGTTACCTATGGAAGGCCATAATGTTACCTATGGGATGTTACCTATGGAAGGCCATAATGTTACCTATGGGATGTTACCTATGGAAGGCCATAATGTTACCTATGGGAGGACATCACGTTACCTATGGGAGGACACCACGTTACCTGTGGGAGGCCGTCATGTAGATGTATTGTGGATGAAGAGTTGTGGTGTTGCAACGTGATAAAAGGAGAGTGGTATTTCTAGTGAATCAGAGGCTGGTTCTGTTGAGCTGCTGTTCACCATGTGGAAGACCAGAATGCATGTCTCTGATCACAGGTAGCTTCCCAGATGGAAGCCTAGTGTTCCCTAGAAATGGCACCCTAGTCTGTGTATTTCCTATGGGCCCTGGTCCAAAAGTACTGCACTATAAAGGGAATAGGGAGCCGTTTGGGGGATAGACAGTTATTGTGGGGCCCTGCCTGGTGACAGCTGGCTTGACTTCCTGCCCACCTGGGACTAGTCGAGTTGACACATCCAGCCCACTGACAACAACACCCCTTTACCACAGGGGTGACACTGACTGACTGTGTTCAAATGCTTTGGTAGATTCTGACAAGGAGAAATGACCTACCTGGAAATCCTGAGCCTGTATTGGCACCTTGGCGGGCATTTCAAGGATTTGTGAGAATCCAATGATTCAGGGTTGAAATTCTTATTATCTTATCTGGGATTAACTTTTGTCAGAAAACAAAGAAGATACTTAGTTCCTCAATCTGCTGTTACTTGACTCCACACGGATGTCAGTTCTTGTAAAGGCAGCTGATGATGAGTAGAGCTTGATCTAGGACAAAAGATTCACTGCAACAATATGCGTCTTTTTAAAAGGATGTAGCACCTCTAGCCGTAACACAGACACTCCTATGGTTCCATAAAAGTAACATAACCACTTCCTGCTGTTCTGAGAAGTGGGTAGGTGCTTCCTGTCTTTAAGACCGAGAGAGGCATGGCTCACAGTGGGGACTAGAGCTTACTGGGACTATAGTCTAGATACATGTCTAGCTTCACATAACAGAACCGTCCGGTTGTTTTCTGATCTGGAGGAGAAACACTTGGGCAGGCAGGTAAATAATTAGCCTACAATGTGGGTGATATCAATTTACATGTTAGTCATTTAGCAGGTGCTCTTATCCAGAGTGATTTTCATCTTAAGGTAACTAGGTGAAACAGCCATGTATCTCAGTCACAGTAAGTCTGTATGTAGCCTCGCTACTTTTATAGCCTCGCTACTGTATATAGCCTCACTACTTTTATAGCCTCGCTACTGTATATAGCCTCTCTACTGTATATAGCCTCTCTACTGTATATAGCCTCTCTACTGTATATAGCCTCTCTACTGTATATAGCCTCTCTACTGTATAGAGCCTCTCTACTGTATATAGCCTCTCTACTGTATAGAGCCTCTCTACTGTATAGAGCCTGTCTACTGTATATAGCCTCTCTACTGTACAGAGCCTCTCTACTGTATAGAGCCTCTCTACTGTATAGAGCCTCTCTACTGTATATAGCCTCTCTACTGTATATAGCCTCTCTACTGTATGTAGCCTCTCTACTGTATATAGCCTCACTACTATTATAGCCTCTCTACTGTATAGAGCCTCTACTGTATAGAGCCTGTCTACTGTATAGAGCCTCTCTACTGTATAGAGCCTCTCTACTGTATAGAGCCTCTCTACTGTATAGAGCCTCTCTACTGTATATAGCCTCTCTACTGTATATAGCCTGTCTTTTTACTGTTGTTTTATTTCTTTACTTACCTATTGTTCACCTAATACCTTTTTTGCACTGTTGGTTAGAGCCTGTAAGTAATCATTTCACTGTAAGGTCTACTACACCTGTTGTATTCAGCATTTCACTGTAAGGTTTACACCTGTTGTATTCAGCATTTCACTGTAAGGTCTACTACACCTGTTGTATTCAGCATTTCACTGTAAGGTCTACTACACCTGTTGTATTCAGCATTTCACTGTAAGGTCTACTACACCTGTTGTATTCAGCATTTCAGTGTAAGGTCTACTACACCTGTTGTATTCAGCATTTCACTGTAAGGTCTACTACACCTGTTGTATTCAGCATTTCACTGTAAGGTCTACTACACCTGTTGTATTCAGCATTTCACTGTAAGGTCTACCTGTTGTATTCAGCATTTCACTGTAAGGTCTACTACACCTGTTGTATTCAGCATTTCACTGTAAGGTCTACTACACCTGTTGTATTCAGCATTTCACTGTAAGGTCTACTACACCTGTTGTATTCAGCATTTCACTGTAAGGTCTACTACACCTGTTGTATTCGGCATTTCACTGTAAGGTCTACTACACCTGTTGTATTCAGCATTTCACTGTAAGGTCTACTACACCTGTTGTATTCAGCATTTCACTGTAAGGTCTACCTGTTGTATTCAGCATTTCACTGTAAGGTCTACTACACCTGTTGTATTCAGCATTTCACTGTAAGGTCTACTACACCTGTTGTATTCAGTATTTCACTGTAAGGTCTACTACACCTGTTGTATTCAGCATTTCACTGTAAGGTCTACCTACACCTGTTGTATTCAGCATTTCCCTGTAAGGTCTACTACACCTGTTGTATTCAGCATTTCACTGTAAGGTCTACTACACCTGTTGTATTCAGCATTTCACTATAAGGTCTACTACACCTGTTGTATTCAGCATTTCACTGTAAGGTCTACTACACCTGTTGTATTCAGCATTTCACTGTAAGGTCTACTACACCTGTTGTATTCAGCATTTCCCTGTAAGGTCTACTACACCTGTTGTATTCAGCATTTCACTATAAGGTCTACTACACCTGTTGTATTCAGCATTTCCCTGTAAGGTCTACTACACCTGTTGTATTCAGCATTTCACTGTAAGGTCTACTACACCTGTTGTATTCAGCATTTCACTATAAGGTCTACTACACCTGTTGTATTCAGCATTTCACTGTAAGGTCTACTACACCTGTTGTATTCAGCATTTCACTGTAAGGTCTACTACACCTGTTGTATTCAGCATTTCACTGTAAGGTTTACTACACCTGTTGTATTCGGCATTTCACTGTAAGGTCTACTACACCTGTTGTATTCAGCATTTCACTGTAAAGTCTACTACACCTGTTGTATTCAGCATTTCACTGTAAGGTCTACTACACCTGTTGTATTCAGCATTTCACTGTAAGGTCTACTACACCTGTTGTATTCAGCATTTCACTGTAAGGTCTACTACACCTGTTGTATTCGGCATTTCACTGTAAGGTCTACTACACCTGTTGTATTCGGCATTTCACTGTAAGGTCTACTACACCTGTTGTATTCAGCATTTCACTGTAAGGTCTACTACACCTGTTGTATTCGGCATTTCACTGTAAGGTCTACTACACCTGTTGTATTCGGCATTTCACTGTAAGGTCTACTACACCTGTTGTATTCGGCATTGCACTGTAAGGTCTACTACACCTGTTGTATTCGGCGCACGTGACAAATAAAGTTTGATTTGATTTAAAACCATTCCTAAATAAAGTAGCTGTCAGCAAAGTTAGTGCTTATAAGAAAATACAAATGTGACAATAAAGTCAAGGGTTCCTCTGCTGTTGTTACTATCCTGTAGTACTGTAGTGGTATCTTGTTAGTATCCTGTAGTACTGTAGGGGTATCCTGTAGTACTGTAGGGGTATCCTGTAGTATTGTAGTGGTATTCTGTAGTATTGTAGTGGTATCCTGTAGTACTGTAGTGGTATCTTGTTAGTATCCTGTAGTATTGTAGTGGTATCTTGTTAGTATCCTGTAGTACTGTAGGGGTATCTTGTTACTATCCTGTAGTACTGTAGTGGTATCTTGTTAGTATCCTGTAGTACTGTAGTGGTATCTTGTTAGTATCCTGTAGTACTGTAGTGGTATCTTGTTAGTATCCTGTAGTATTGTAGTGGTATCGTGTTAGTATCCTGTAGTACTGTAGTGGTATCGTGTTAGTATCCTGTAGTGGTATCCTGTAGTACTGTAGTGGTATCTTGTTAGTATCCTGTAGTACTGTAGTGGTATCTTGTTAGTATCCTGTAGTACTGTAGTGGTATCTTGTTAGTATCCTGTAGTATTGTAGTGGTATCGTGTTAGTATCCTGTAGTACTGTAGTGGTATCGTGTTAGTATCCTGTAGTGGTATCCTGTAGTACTGTAGTGGTATCGTGTTAGTATCCTGTAGTGGTATCCTGTAGTATTGTAGTGGTATCGTGTTAGTATCCTGTAGTGGTATCCTGTAGTACTGTAGTGGTATCTTGTTAGTATCCTGTAGTATTGTAGTGGTATCGTGTTAGTATCCTGTAGTACTGTAGGGGTATCTTGTTAGTATCCTGTAGTATTGTAGTGGTATCGTGTTAGTATCCTGTAGTACTGTAGGGGTATCCTGTAGTACTGTAGGGGTATCCTGTAGTACTGTAGGGGTATCCTGTAGTATTGTAGTGGTATTCTGTAGTATTGTAGTGGTATCCTGTAGTAGTATAGTGGTATCTTGTTAGTATCCTGTAGTATTGTAGTGGTATCGTGTTAGTATCCTGTAGTGCTGTAGTGGTATCTTGTTAGTATCATGTAGTATTGTAGTGGTATCCTGTAGTACTGTAGGGGTATCCTGTAGTGCTGTAGTGGGATCTTGTTAGTATCCTGTAGTATTGTAACGGTATCCTGTAGCATTGTAGTGGTATCTTGATAGTATCCTGTAGTATTGTAGTGGTATCGTGTTAGTATCCTGTAGTGCTGTAGTGGTATCTTGTTAGTATCCTGTAGTATTGTAGTGGTATCCTGTAGTATTGTAGTGGTATCCTGTAGTACTGTAGGGGTATCCTGTAGTGCTGTAGTGGTATCTTGTTAGTGTCCTGTAGTATTGTAGTGGTATCCTGTAGTACTGTAGGGGTATCCTGTAGTACTGTAGTGACTCAGGGCTCTGTGAGGAGACTCTACAGTAAGGATGGTGTCTCTGGCCAGACTCAGGGCTCTGTGAGGAGACTCTACAGTAAGGATGGTGTCTGGCCAGACTCAGGGACCTGTGAGGAGAGAGCCCCTACAGTAAGGACAGTGTCTCTGGCCAGACTCAGGGACCTGTGAGGAGAGAGCCCCTACAGTAAGGACAGTGCGAGAGAGATAAGGAGCTCTGTTCTCTGCCGCTACAGAGGAAGTCTTTCAATAATAACTTGGGACTAATTATCTTATGATATCTGTAGGATGATGTTGATCATTATAATAGTGAGAAGACATTTATCTGATGATATCTATAGGATGATGTTGATCATTGTAATAGTGAGAAGACATTTATCTGATGATATCTGTAGGATGATGTTGATCATTATAATAGTGAGAAGACATTTATCTGATATCTGTAGGATGATGTTGATCATTATAATAGTGAGAAGACATTTATCTGATGATATCTGTAGGATGATGTTGATCATTATAATAGTGAGAAGACATTTATCTGATGATATCTATAGGATGATGTTGATCATTATAATAGTGAGAATACATTTATCTGATATCTATAGGATGATGTTGATCATTGTAATAGTGAGAAGACATTTATCTGATGATATCTATAGGATGATGTTGATCATTATAATAGTGAGAAGACATTTATCTGATATCTGTAGGATGATGTTGATCATTATAATAGTGAGAAGACATTTATCTGATGATATCTATAGGATGATGTTGATCATTATAATAGTGAGAAGACATTTATCTGATGATATCTGTAGGATGATGTTGATCATTATAATAGTGAGAAGACATTTATCTGATGATATCTGTAGGATGATGTTGATCATTATAATAGTGAGAAGACATTTATCTGATGATATCTATAGGATGATGTTGATCATTGTAATAGTGAGAAGACATTTATCTGATGTAAACGGCTAACTACAGGTTGCGTCCCAACCTGTATGTATGTGGTCAATGGATTTGGGGGCACTAGAAAAGAGCGGAGGTAACTCTGACAAAAAGCTGCCACTTCCCATGGAGCTTAACAGGAATACCAAACAATGACTTGTTTATATTCAGTAACTGTACAGTGACCTACAGTGACCTACACAGTGACTTATACAGTAACCTATACAGTAACTATACAGTGACTTACACAGTGACCTACAGTGACCTACAGTAACTATATAGTGACTTATACAGTGACCTACACAGTGACCTACACAGTAACCTATACAGTAACTCTATAGTGACTTACACAGTGACCTACACAGTGACCTACACAGTGACCTACACAGTGACCTTCACAGTGCAGATTTGTGAAACATGTTTCCATTAAATAATGAATGATTGAGGCGTCATCATTTGACTGTGGCTTGTCCTTATGTCTATCCAGAGGGTATTACTGACCTCCATAGAAATGTACTAGAGCTCATCTACTATCTTTTCAATGGCTGCTTCCGTGAGAGCAAGTCAACCCTCTATCCACCTCTGTCCTCTACTTCCTGTTTCCCCCCCAGCCGAGCTGGACTCTGAGCACGCCCAGAAAGTGCTGGACATGGAGCACACCCAGCAGGGGAAGCTGAAGGAGAGGCAGAAGTACTTTGAAGAAGCTTTCCAACAGGACATGGATCAGTACCTCTCTACTGGCTACCTGCAGATCACCGACAGAAGAGGTGAGCTGGAACCCAGAACACACACTGTGTGGCTCCCCTTTTTATAGTGCACTGCTTTGGACCATAGCACTACGGGCCCTGGGAAGTAGTGCACTACTACTTAGGAAATAGGGGTCCATTTGGAACACTACCTCTGTTGATACGGCAGGGGGCGGCAGGGTAGCCTAGTGGTTAGAGCGTTGGACTAGTAACCGAAAGGTTGCTAGATCGAATCCCCGAGCTGACAAGGTCTGTCGTTCTGCCCCTGAACAAGGCAGTTAATCCACTGTTCCTAGGCTGTCATTGAAAATAAGAATTTGTTCTTAACTGACTTGCCAAGTTAAATAAAGGTCAAATAAATAGAATAGAAGGTCAAAGAAAGGCTCTTTTTATTAAAAGGTTGACTTGTGTTTTAACATGATATTGTCTGTATTGACTTTCGTCTGGTGTAAACTGCTGTTTTGGTGTAGATTCTATGACTTTTCCCTTGTTCTGCTCTGTCTGGGACATTGAGCTTTACAATGACCAGTGATGCTATGCTGGTTAATGGACTGTTTCCTGTGTCTTTTATTGTGCTTCCCCTTCCTGCTTTCATCATACTTGAGGTATGATAGTGCTGTCTGTCTGTGTGTGTCTCATGTCAGAGCTGTGTTGTCTGTAACAGTGACGTGTGTGTATCTTCAGTGTTGTGCTGTTGTACTGTCTGTCAGTCTGTAACAGTGATGTGTGTGTATCTTCAGTGTTGTACTGTCTGTCAGTCTGTAACAGTGACGTGTGTGTATCTTCAGTGTTGTACTGTCTGTCAGTCTGTAACAGTGACGTGTGTGTGTGTGTGTGTATCTTCAGTGTTGTACTGTCTGTCAGTCTGTAACAGTGACGTGTGTGTGTGTATCTTCAGTGTTGTAGTGTCTGTCAGTCTGTAACAGTGACGTGTGTATCTTCAGTGTTGTGCTGTTGTACTGTCTGTCAGTCTGTAACAGTGACTTGTGTGCGTATCTTCAGTGTTGTACTGTTGTACTGTCTGTCAGTCTGTAACAGTGACGTGTGTGTATCTTCAGTGTTGTACTGTCTGCCAGTCTGAGGTTCTGAATTCGTCATTCCGTGATTCCAGGGTTCCTTGTGAGAAATGGAGAAATGGAGGCAGGATGGGACTGTGGTGCAGCTGCAGTGTGAAGTGACGCTGGTTGTGTGTGTCGCTCCACAGGGCCAATAGGTAGCATGTCTTCCATGGAGGTAAACGTCGACGTTCTGGAACAGATGGACCTGATGGACGTGTCGGACCACGAGGCCCTCGACGTCTTTCTCAACTCTGGAGGAGAAGACGACAGCCTGACCTCCTCACTCACCTCAGGTAGTTATCAACACAGTGCACTCTGTAGGGAATAACCAACTCAGTGGCCTTGTGGTTAGTGTCCTCCCTGAAATTGAAGGATTGGGAGTAGCTTCACGCTACGGAAACAGGAGATAGACTAGTGTCCTGTCCAGGAGGTGTACTGGTACATCAAGCTGTCTCACTACAGAAACAGGAGATAGACTAGTGTCCTGTCCAGGAGGTGTACTGGTACATCACGCTGTCTCACTACAGAAACAGGAGAAAGACTAGTGTCCTGTCCAGGAGGTGTACTGGTACATATGCATGCGCGTCACCCTGGGGATAACAGAGTTGTGTTGTCATGAGTTCAAACAAAACAGAGATTATACACTGCAGCACACTAGAATCACATGATGGAGCATGTGGTTGAGTCCCAAAAGTAACCCTGTATCCCATATATGGGCAGAGCCGTGATGTTGGACTGATCCCCTCTCCCTCCCTCCTGTCCTCCAGGTCCAGACCCTGAGTCGTTGTCCTCTGAGATCTCCCTGCGGGTGCCCACACAGGCGGAACTGAGGAACAAGCCGTCTTCCTTCTCCTCCACGGAGCCAGGCTCAGCCAGCCAGGACACCAGCCAGGACACCAGCCTGGGGGAGTACCAGGAGGGGGAGGGCAGCGAGGCCAGCGGAGACGGAGACCAGCCCCTGGTACTGCCAGACGAGGAGGAAGTGCAGGCCGACACAGCCCTGGTGTCGTTGCCCGAGGCAGAGACGTTCAAGAACTCTGACGACAGCGACTCGCAGGCCTCTTAGGAGCCGTCACAGAGCTGCCCCCTGGGTGAGACCGGCTCTAGGGGGTATAGGGTAGCTCCTAGATGCTGATCTGGGGGTCCGTTTTGCATTTTTCCCCCCAAAAAAAACTTTTTTCTTTTCTGTTTTTTATAAATGAAATGTAGCTTCCTTCCTTGTATCCAATTATATCTAAGTAAATACTAATAAAGTTGTTTAAAATGTTCAAGGGACTGCATTCTTCAGACATTACACTGGGAGTTTAAACCAACGCTTTGAAGTCAATAACTAGAATAGCTTGGTGGTTCTTAAACACAGAGATGTTTGGGTTAGGATGCTTGGAGGGTACAGACACACGGCACTGAGAAGAACACATTTGGATAGACACTGTCAAACCTTTTTATTCAAACCTTAATGGGTACTAACAAATACAATAGAAAATAAATCGGTCATTGTCCAACTTGAATCAGCATGGAAGGAAAACAGAATCCGAGATAAGAAATGAGACGGTCGGCTGTAATGAGCCTGTTGTAAAAAAAAAACAACCAAAACATTAAGCACGCTTTTTAAAAAAAAACATCCAACTCTGTATATATGTGAACTTCTAAAATGGATTGTTTTTGTAAGGGGTCTCAACAAGCTGATTTTAAAGGACTCTTGTCGCGAGGCTGGAGTGCAACAACAGGAGTTACTCCTTCTGTACATAGTAGATTTTTGCATTTTTATTATTCTTCTACTTATTTTCCCTTTTCGTAAAAACAAAAGTTTAGGTAAAAAACGAGGGGATTCAAACTATGCAGCACTTCTCCATATGTGTTACCAGGGCAACCCTGGCCCCATACAACTAATGTCCAACACAGTTGACACAAGGGTTGTGATACAATATATTATTTTTTTTTGTCTGCACAAAAAGTGTTTACACAACCATTTCACTGTCTCCACAACACTTGTGTAATTCTAGATGTTTTTTGTATCACAACCGTTGAGTGTATACGGGGCCACAGATGAAGTAACTGGTGGTGGTGGAGGGGGGGGGGGTAAGGCTTTTTCTTCATAAATCCCCTACTCCAAAACACTGCATTCCATTCCTTAAAAGGCTCAGGTACATGTATCTTTAGACATTGACAATGTTTTATATGTACAATGCTGTTGTGGTTTTCACTTTTTGTTCTTTGATAAAACACCTGGACTGTGACTCTCCCAAATGGCACCCTATTCCTTATATAGTGCCCTTGGGGCTCGGGTCAAAATTAGTGCTCTAAATAGGGGATAGGCTGCCATTTGGAACGCAGTGCCGCAGACCCAAGAGTTGCAGATCAAGAGCCTGTAAGGGTCTAGAGTGGATAACTTGGTCACAAAACAAAAACTATCGGCACCAGGAGTGATTAAAAATGATTAGTATGCATTTTTTTTTTTTTTTTTAGGCACAGTGTTTCACACCAAAATGGTCAGATGAGCGGTGTGAAGCCCATGATTACCGTTCCACTCTTGGCCAATTCTCTAAATAATTATTACACCAATGATCTGAGAAGGGGCCCTGTTTAATACTGAGGCCAGGGTCGTATTCACTAGGAACCAAACGGAAGGCAAAAGGGCCAAAACGAGGAGGGACTACCTGAACATGTCCAATAAGGAACGCTTGTTTTTTTTTTCTGTTTGCAAAAACGTTTTGCTACGTTTAGCACTAATAAACACAACCCACTTTTTGCGCTCCGCTGGAAAAATCTTTGTATCGTAATGCATGTATTACAAACCCCTGAAGAGCCTTATTACTGGTTGGAGTCTAAACGCAAAACTGTGTGTAGAATCCACTTATTGGTAACAAGTTCTACAAACGTGTTCACAGTTCAGGATGCAGTCCAATGGCTTTGAGCAAAAGGAGAAATGATCATTATTATTACTACTACTACACCAATGACAGTATAAATTGAGCACCAAGATGTAGCACCAGGGAAGTGAAGTCTGTAGGTAATAACAGTAGGTGTAGCTAGGAGGATTTTGTGATATCTAGATACAATATACAGTATTGGACGAAGGGCTGGGTTTCCATCCATACGGCTGAAGATCCGCGCTAACATTTTTTAAAGCTAATTTCCAATTGAGCTGAGATACGCGGGAACGTTGCCTTCAAATTTCAATTGAGCTGTTAAGCGGATCCTCCGATACGGAACTGAACCCAGCCATTAATGCCTCTTAAAAACATGTTTTTTTTTTACTCTAGTGCAAAAGCCGTGGTTTAAGGAGCACATTCTCCACACTGAGCAGAGAGAAATGTACCGTAGTGAAGCACTGGTCCTGTTGGAACACTTCAGAAGTCCTTCCTTCCTACCTTCCTTCCTTCCTTTGAAGTAATCACAGATGTGAATCGGTTGGATTGGTGACAGTAATTGGGTGGTAATAACCTAACCACTTGTACATCTGTGTTTACCTCAAAGAACCCAGGAAGGAAGGATGTGAAGTAATGGAACGCGGCCCATGATGTGAGTTATTTAGAGCTGAGGGCGGTCTTGGGCAGGGTGGAGGAGGGGAGGCGGGTGAGGGACACAGTGATGGAGGTTCTGTTTCGGGCGCTGCGTTTGGCCGGGGTGGACGCCTCACCGGGGCCCTGAAGTCCTCTCGTCCCTCTCCTCTTCATAGCGCCGCTCTTCTCCAGCACTCTCCCACACACCCTGCTCACCAGATGGTTGATTTGGTCCTGAGAGGAAGAGAAATTGGAATCGGGAGAAGAAGAATGTGGGTTGACATTGAAGAGTGGGTGTAGTAATTGACGACCTCCTACTGCCTAATAATGGAGGTCTGGACTATGAATGTATTGATGGTGTTGAACTGAACTGCTTTCAAGTTCTGAGAATTTTCACTCTCCTGGTTAAATAAGGTTACATCAAATGTTGGAAAGAATTTAAAGTAGTGTACTGTAGTAGTGTACTGTAGTAGTTTACTGTGGTAGTGTGTAGTTTACTGTAGTAGTGTACTGTAGTAATTTACTGTGGTAGTGTGTAGTTTACTGTAGTAGTGTGTAGTGTGTGTAGTGTACTGTTGTAGTGTGTAGTGTACTGTAATAGTGTGTAGTGTAGTAGTGTGTAGGGTAGTGTACTGTAGTAGTGTAGTTTACTGTAGTAGTGTGTACTGTAGTAGTGTGTAGTTTACTGTAGTAGTGTGTAGTTTACTGTAGTAGTGTGTAGTGTACTGTAGTGTAGTGTACTGTAGTGTAGTGCACTGTAGTGTACTGTACTGTAGTGTAGTTGACTGTAGTATTGTGCAGTTTACTGTAGTAGTGTACTGTAGTAGTGTGTAGTGTACTGTAGTGTACTGTAGTGTAGTTTACTGTAGTAGTGTGTAGTGTAGTGTAGTGTAGTGTACTTTAGTAGTGTGTAGTGTACTGTAGTGTAGTTTAGTGTACTGTAGTGTACTGTAGTGTAGTTTACTGTAGTAGTGTGTAGTGTGTGTAGTGTACTGTAGTGTACTGTAGTGTACTGTAGTAGTGTGTAGTGTACTGTAGTAGTGTGTGTAGTGTACTGTAGTGTACTGTAGTAGTGTGTAGTTTACTGTAGTAGTGTGTAGTGTGTGTAGTAGTGTAGTTTAGTTTACGGTAGTGTAGTGCAGTTTACTGTATTAGTGTGTAGTGTACTGTAGTAGTGTGTAGTGTACTGTAGTGTAGTTTAGTTTACTGTAGTGTAGTGCAGTTTACTGTAGTAGTGTGTAGTGTGTGTAGTAGTGTGTAGTGTACTGTAGTGTACTGTAGTGTAGTTTACTGTAGTAGTGTGTAGTGTGTGTAGTAGTGTGTGTAGTAGTGTGTAGTAGTGTAGTGTACTGTAGTAGTGTGTAGTGTACTGTAGTAGTGTGTGTAGTGTACTGTAGTAGTGTGTAGTGTGTGTAGTAGTGTGTAGTAGTGTAGTGTACTGTAGTAGTGTGTAGTGTACTGTAGTAGTGTGTGTAGTGTACTGTAGTGTACTGTAGTGTAGTTTACTGTAATGTGTGTAGTAGTGTAGTGTACTGTAGTAGTGTGTAGTGTAGTGTACTGTAGTAGTGTGTAGTTTACTGTAGTAGTGTGTAGTTTACTGTAGTAGTGTGTAGTGTACTGTAGTGTAGTTTACTGTAGTAGTGTGTAGTGTGTGTAGTAGTGTGTAGTAGTGTAGTGTACTGTAGTAGTGTGTAGTGTACTGTAGTAGTGTGTGTAGTGTACTGTAGTGTAGTTTACTGTAATGTGTGTAGTAGTGTAGTGTAGTGTACTGTAGTGTACTGTAGTGTAGTGTACTGTAGTAGTGTGTAGTGTAGTGTACTGTAGTAGTGTGTAGTTTACTGTAGTAGTGTGTAGTGTACTGTAGTGTAGTGTACTGTAGTACCTCGTCGTAACGGTACATCATTTTGAGGCCTCGGCAGGACTTGTGTTTCTGTACGTACAGCAGGACACACTCCAGACAGAACACCACGTTCTCACTCTCCTGAACCACCTACAGCGACATGAGGAGCATGCCATCAGGACAAAGAATAAACACATTTTCTCTCCTGAACCATCTGTAGCGACATGAGGAGCATGCCATCAGGACAAAGAATAAACACATTTACCCTCCTGAACCATCTGCAGCGACATGAGGAGCATGCCATCAGGACAGAATAAACACATTTTCCCTCCTGAACCATCTGCAGCGACATGAGGAGCATGCCATCAGGACAGAATAAACACATTTTCCCTCCTGAACCATCTGCAGCGACATGAGGAGCATGCCATCAGGACAGAATAAACACATTTACCCTCCTGAACCATCTGCAGCGACATGAGGAGCATGCCATCAGGACAGAATAAACACATTTTCTCTCCTGAACCATCTGCAGCGACATGAGGAGCATGCCATCAGGACAGAATAAACACATTTACCCTCCTGAACCATCTGCAGCGACATGAGGAGCATGCCATCAGGACAGAATAAACACATTTACCCTCCTGAACCATCTGCAGCGACATGAGGAGCATGCCATCAGGACATAGAATAAACACATTTCCCTCCTGAACCATCTGCAGCGACATGAGGAGCATGCCATCAGGACATAGAATAAACACATTTCCCTCCTGAACCATCTGCAGCGACATGAGGAGCATGCCATCAGGACATAGAATAAACACATTTCCCTCCTGAACCATCTGCAGCGACATGAGGAGCATGCCATCAGGACAGAATAAACACATTTTCCCTCCTGAACCATCTGCAGCGACATGAGGAGCATGCCATCAGGACATAGAATAAACACATTTTCCCTCCTGAACCATCTGCAGCGACATGAGGAGCATGCCATCAGGACAGAATAAACACATTTTCCCTCCTGAACCATCTGCAGCGACATGAGGAGCATGCCATCAGGACAGAATAAACACATTTACCCTCCTGAACCATCTGCAGCGACATGAGGAGCATGCCATCAGGACAGAATAAACACATTTTCCCTCCTGAACCATCTGCAGCGACATGAGGAGCATGCCATCAGGACAGAATAAACACATTTACCCTCCTGAACCATCTGCAGCGACATGAGGAGCATGCCATCAGGACAGAATAAACACATTTTCCCTCCTGAACCATCTGCAGCGACATGAGGAGCATGCCGTCAGGACAGAATAAACACATTTACCCTCCTGAACCATCTGCAGCGACATGAGGAGCATGCCATCAGGACAGAATAAACACATTTTCCCTCCTGAACCATCTGCAGTGACATGAGTGGCATGCCATCAGGACATAGAATAAACACATTTACCCTCCTGAACCATCTGCAGTGACATGAGGAGCATGCCATCAGGACACAGAATAAACACATGTTCCGTTCAGGGACAATAAAGTAAGATCGGTCTTTTTACAGGACATTTACGATTGAGCCCCCATCTGCAGACTTAACCATTGATGCCATCTCCACGAACATCAGAGAAATGGCCTTTAGAAGGCGCCTTGTTGGGGCCTCCCGGGTGGCGCAGTGGTCTGTGCCACCAGAGACTCTGGGTTCGCGCCTAGGCTCTGTCGCAGCCGGCTGCGACCGGGAGGTCCGTGGGGAGACGCACAATCGGCCTAGCGTCGTCCGGGTTAGGGAGGGTTTGGTCGGTAGGGATATCCTTGTCTCATCGCGCACCAGCGTCTCCTGTGGCGGGCCGGGCGCAGTGCATGCTAACCAGGTCGCCAAGTACACTGTGTTTCCTCCGACACATTGGTGCGGCTGGCTTCCGGGTTGGATGCGCGCTGTGTTAAGAAGCAGTGCGGCTTGGTTGGGTTGTGTTTCAGAGGACGCATGACTTTCAACCTTCGTCTCTCCCGAGCCCGTACGGGAGTTGTAGCGATGAGACAAGATAGTAATTACTAATAATTGGACACCACGAAATTGGGGAGAAAAAGGGGTAAAATTACCAAAAATTATATAAATAAAAAAAAATTAAAAACAGTGTTCTTGTCGACAACATGCCTTTGATTGAATCCCTGCCTATGTTTGTGCCCAACCTTCCCGGCCCAGTAAAGACTCACCATGGAGAGGTAGCAGAGGTGTTGGCACACTTGGCAGCGTCGGTCTGAGGGGTCGAGCCTCAGCCACTGGCGCTGGATCCTCCTGCTCTCTGACGAGGCCTGGTTGTCATGGCTACAGTAGCGGGCAACAGACCGCAGCCCGGCGTCAAACAGATCCCTGCGCTGTCTCAACTCTGTATCCCTGGAACAGGTAGAGCAGACTGGTGTATCGTCTGTCATCAATGGCTACTGTTTCCCTTTTAAGTTGTGGAAAGGGTCAATTTGAGATAGGTAACATGTTGTACTTTTAAATGAATGATGTATAGCTAGCTATTGATTCTTGAGTGGTTACATTTCTCCAGCCCCACCCCACTGCTGTTTATTCAACAGGTGGTGACTGCTGTTTATTCAACAGGTGGTGACTGCTGTTTATTCAACAGGTGGTGGGGTGACTGCTGTTTATTCAACAGGGGGTGACTGCTGTTTATTCAACAGGGGGTGACTGCTGTTTATTCAACAGGTGGTGACTGCTGTTTATTCAACAGGTGGAGGGGTGACTGCTGTTTATTCAACAGGTGAGGGGTGACTGCTGTTTATTCAACAGGTGGTGGGGTGACTGCTGTTTATTCAACAGGTGGTGGGGTGACTGCTGTTTATTCAACAGGGGGTGGGGTAACTGATGTTTATTCAACAGGTGGTGGGGTGACTGCTGTTTATTCAACAGGTGGTGGGGTGACTGATGTTTATTCAACAGGTGGAGGGGTGACTGATGTTTATTCAACAGGTGGAGGGGTGACTGCTGTTTATTCAACAGGTGGTGACTGCTGTTTATTCAACAGGTGGTGACTGCTGTTTATTCAACAGGTGAGGGGTGACTGCTGTTTATTCAACAGGTGGTGGGGTGACTGCTGTTTATTCAACAGGTGGAGGGGTGACTGCTGTTTATTCAACAGGTGGAGGGGTGACTGCTGTTTATTCAACAGGTGGAGGGGTGACTGCTGTTTATTCAACAGGTGGAGGGGTGACTGCTGTTTATTCAACAGATGGTGGGGTGACTGCTGTTTATTCAACAGGTGGAGGGGTGACTGATGTTTATTCAACAGGTGGAGGGGTGACTGCTGTTTCTTCAACAGGTGGTGGGGTGACTGCTGTTTCTTCAACAGGTGGTGGGGTGACTGATGTTTATTCAACATGTGGTGACTGCTGTTTATTCAACAGGTGGAGGGGTGACTGCTGTTTATTCAACAGGTGGTGGTGTGAATGTTTTGTCATTTTTTGAATCCCAGATTGCCCTTTTAAGAATTACATTCCATGTATGATGATACTGTGATCTACAATGATAATACTGCTATTAATACTGTGATCTACAATGATAATACTGCTATTAATACTGTGATCTACAATGATAATACTGCTATTAATACTGTGATCTACAATGATAATACTGCTATTAATACTGTGATCTACAATGATAATACTGCTATTAATACTGTGATCTACAAATATAGTACTGCTATTGATACTGTGATCTACAAATATAGTACTGCTATTAATACTGTGATCTACAAATATAGTACTGCTATTGATACTGTGATCTACAATGATAGTACTGCTATTGATACTGTGATCTACACTGATAATACTGCTATTAATACTGTGATCTACAATGATAATACTGCTATTAATAATGTGATCTACAATGATAATACTGCTATTGATACTGTGATCTACAATGACAATACTGCTATTAATACTGTGATCTACAATGATAATACTGCTATTAATACTGTGATCTACAATGATAATACTGCTATTAATACTGTGATCTACAATGATAATACTGCTATTAATACTGTGATCTACAATGGCAATACTGCTATTAATACTGTGATCTACAATGATAATACTGCTATTAATACTGTGATCTACAATGATAATACTGCTATTAATACTGTGATCTACAATGATAATACTGCTATTAATACTGTGATCTACAATGATAATACTGCTATTAATACTGTGATCTACAAATATAGTGCTGCTATTGATACTGTGATCTACAAATATAGTACTGCTATTGATACTGTGATCTACAAATATAGTACTGCTATTGATACTGTGATCTACAATGATAGTACTGCTATTGATACTGTGATCTACAAATATAGTACTGCTATTGATACTGTGATCTACAAATATAGTACTGCTATTGATACTGTGATCTACAAATATAGTACTGCTATTAATACTGTGATCTACAATGATAATACTGCTATTAATATTGTGATCTACAAATATAGTGCTGCTATTGATACTGTGATCTACAAATATAGTACTGCTATTGATACTGTGATCTACAAATATAGTACTGCTATTGATACTGTGATCTACAATGATAGTACTGCTATTGATACTGTGATCTACAAATATAGTACTGCTATTGATACTGTGATCTACAATGATAGTACTGCTATTGATACTGTGATCTACAATGATAGTACTGCTATTGATACTGTGATCTACAAATATAGTACTGCTATTGATACTGTGATCTACAAATATAGTACTGCTATTGATACTGTGATCTACAAATATAGTACTGCTATTGATACTGTGATCTACAAATATAGTACTGCTATTGATACTGTGATCTACAAATATAGTACTGCTATTAATACTGTGATCTACAATGATAATACTGCTATTAATACTGTGATCTACAAATATAGTGCTGCTATTGATACTGTGATCTACAAATATAGTACTGCTATTGATACTGTGATCTACAAATATAGTACTGCTATTGATACTGTGATCTACAATGATAGTACTGCTATTGATACTGTGATCTACAAATATAGTACTGCTATTGATACTGTGATCTACAAATATAGTACTGCTATTGATACTGTGATCTACAAATATAGTACTGCTATTGATACTGTGATCTACAATGATAGTACTGCTATTGATACTGTGATCTACAAATATAGTACTGCTATTGATACTGTGATCTACAAATATAGTACTGCTATTAATACTGTGATCTACAAATATAGTACTGCTATTGATACTGTGATCTACAAATATAGTACTGCTATTAATACTGTGATCTACAATGATACTGTGATCTGGAATGATAATACTGCTATTGATACTGTGATCTACAATGATACTGTGATCTGGAATGATAATACTGCTATTGATACTGTGATCTACAATGATAATACTGCTATTGATACTGTGATCTGGAATGATAATACTGCTATTGATACTGTGATCTGGAATGATAATACTGCTATTGATACTGTGATCTGGAATGATAAAACTGCTATTGATACTGTGATCTGGAATGATAATACTGCTATTGATACTGTGATCTGGAATGATAAAACTGCTATTGATACTGTGATCTGGAATGATAATACTGCTATTGGTTAAATAGTTAAACCCACCTGAGGTCTTTGAGAAGTGAGGTCATGGTACTCAGAATGACACCATTCTCCCGTTTGGATTCTGACATTGCGATCTGGTACAGCAACTTCTCCATGGAGAAGGACCTCTCTATGCGTCGACATTTCAGCTCCTGGGAAGGAGAGGTAAGAGATATTTGAACATTTGATAGGACAGGGTCTTTTCACAACATATCCCAGTTCAGATTAATGGAGGTGCTCAGTTTGGTAAACCCTCGCAAATCCCTCCTTTCATGCAGTAGATGTGTAGGGAACTAAGATCCATGTGGATAACAGAATCTTTGATACTGAATTGGCCAGCGGAACACTGGGTACACAGAGGCACTCTCTACCCTCAGTTTGTCCACTCTATCTGAACTGACTGACTGATAGACAGACTGACTGACTGACTAAACTAAGCTGGTTAAGTCAGACTTTAGAGCCTGGTTTACCACCCCTTCGTGAGGAGCTTTCAGGACTGGAACTCAGTCAAACTGGCCACCCCAAGATGTACAGGAGCATGGAGAGGTACAGGACAGGTACAGGAGTTCATACTCTATGTGGTCAGACCCCTAAACGAAAATGGATTTTCGTTAATTTTAGCAAAGACATTTATATCATTTTAAAATTGTCTTGAATAACAATATATTTATATTTTATTGTAACAGCAAAGTAATTCAGAATTTTTTTTTAATGGAGAATTGAATCTGTATTAATGCTGAAGACCAATACTTTAAACAAACTGATCTTGCAACTTTATCTGTGAAAACAACATTTAACATGCCGATTCCAATGACTAGTAACACTATACTAAATACTATAGTAATGTTAGCATGGCACGTAACATTATAATACATTATGTACTGAATTAAACTCTACTCTTCTTTCAACTAATGGCTTTTCCTTCAAGCATTGATACGACGGGGGGCTCCAACCTTGGCAGCCTGGTATCCCGTGTTCAGCCACTGGGGGGTGGCGAAGTGCACTGTCTCGGAGACGCTGTAGCCGCAGCACACCTTGGAGACGAACGCCGCCGGGAAACAGACGACGAACTGGCCACTCTGCTGGACGGTCCGGTGCACTTTGACCCCCGCTCGACACAGCACCTCCGGAGAGATCTGGCGGGAGGGAGAGAGACAGAGAACATGTATTACCTAACGACCAAGTCTACATCCCAAATGGCATTCTGTTCCCTATATAGTGCACTACTTACACCCTGTTCCCTATTTAGTGCACTACTTACACCCTGTTCCCTATATAGTGCAGAACTTTTCACCAGAGCACAGTGTGTATGTGTGGGGACAGTGTTTCTGTAGTCCATGTTTGTACTGTAGGGGGGGGAACAGTGTTTCTGTAGTCCATGTTTATACTGTAGGGGGGGGGACAGTGTTTCTGTAGTCCATGTTTGTACTGTAGGGGGGGGGGGGGCAGTGTTTCTGTATTCCATGTTTATACTGTAGGGGAGGGGGGGGGGACAGTGTTTCTGTAGTCCATGTTTATACTGTAGGGGGGGGGGGGGGGGCAGTGTTTCTGTAGTCCATGTTTATACTGTAAGGGGGGGGGGGGGGGAGTGTTTCTGTAGTCCATGTTTATACTGTAGGGGGGGGGGGGGGGGGGACAGTGTTTCTGTAGTCCATGTTTGTACTGTAGGGGAGGAACGGTGTTTCTGTAGTCCATGTTTATACTGTAGGGGGGGACAGTGTTTCTGTAGTCCATGTTTATACTGTAGGGGGGGACAGTGTTTCTGTAGTCCATGTGTATAGTGTAGGGGGGGACAGTGTTTCTGTAGTCCATGTTTGTACTGTAGGGGGGGGGGGACAGTGTTTCTGTAGTCCATGTTTATACTGTAGGGGGGGGACAGTGTTTCTGTAGTCCATGTTTATACTGTAGGGGAGGGGGGGGGCAGTGTTTCTGTAGCCCATGTTTATACTGTAGGGGGGGGGGGGGGGCAGTGTTTCTGTAGTCCATGTTTATACTGTAGGGGGGGGGACAGTGTTTCTGTAGTCCATGTTTATACTGTAGGGGGGGGACAGTGTTTCTGTAGTCCATGTTTATACTGTAGGGGGGGGGAACAGTGTTTCTGTAGTCCATGTTTATACTTTAGGGGGGGACAGAGTTTCTGTAGTCCATGTTTATACTGTAGGGGGGAACAGTGTTTCTGTAGTCCATGTTTATACTGTATGTGTGGACAGTGTTTCTGTAGTCCATGTTTATACTGTATGTGTGGACAGTGTTTCTGTAGTCCATGTTTATACTGTAGGGGAGGGGGGGGGGCGACAGTGTTTCTGTAGTCCATGTTTATACTGTAGGGGGGGACAGTGTTTCTGTAGTCCATGTTAATACTGTATGTGTGGACAGTGTTTCTGTAGTCCATGTTTATACTGTAGGGGGGGACAGTGTTTCTGTAGTCCATGTTTATACTGTAGGGGAGGGGGGGGGCAGTGTTTCTGTAGCCCATGTTTATACTGTAGGGGGGGGGGGGGACAGTGTTTCTGTAGTCCATGTTTATACTGTAGGGGGGGGACAGTGTTTCTGTAGTCCATGTTTATACTGTAGGGGGGGGACAGTGTTTCTGTAGTCCATGTTTATACTGTAGGGGGGGGGGGCAGTGTTTCTGTAGTCCATGTTTATACTGTAGGGGGGGACAGTGTTTCTGTAGTCCATGTTTATACTGTAGGGGGGAACAGTGTTTCTGTAGTCCATGTTTATACTGTATGTGTGGACAGTGTTTCTGTAGTCCATGTTTATACTGTATGTGTGGACAGTGTTTCTGTAGTCCATGTTTATACTGTAGGGGAGGGGGGGGGGGTGACAGTGTTTCTGTAGTCCATGTTAATACTGTAGGGGGGGACAGTGTTTCTGTAGTCCATGTTAATACTGTATGTGTGGACAGTGTTTCTGTAGTCCATGTTTGTACTGTAGGGGGGGACAGTGTTTCTGTAGTCCATGTTTATACTGTAGGGGGGGACAGTGTTTCTGTAGTCCATGTTTATACTGTATGTGTAGACAGTGTTTCTGTAGTCCATGTTTATACTGTAGGGGGGGACAGTGTTTCTGTAGTCCATGTTTATACTGTAGGGGGGGTGACAGTGTTTCTGTAGTCCATGTGTATACTGTAGGGGGGGGGGGGGGGGACAGTGTTTCTGTAGTCCATGTTTATACTGTGGGGGGGGGCAGTGTTTCTGTAGTCCATGTTTGTACTGTAGGGGAGGAACGGTGTTTCTGTAGTCCATGTTTATACTGTAGGGGGGGACAGTGTTTCTGTAGTCCATGTTTATACTGTAGGGGGGGGACAGTGTTTCTGTAGTCCATGTGTATACTGTAGGGGGTGACAGTGTTTCTGTAGTCCATGTTTGTACTGTAGGGGGGGGGGACAGTGTTTCTGTAGTCCATGTTTATACTGTAGGGGGGGGACAGTGTTTCTGTAGTCCATGTTTATACTGTAGGGGAGGGGGGGGGGCAGTGTTTCTGTAGCCCATGTTTATACTGTAGCGGGGGGGGGGGGGGACAGTGTTTCTGTAGTCCATGTTTATACTGTAGGGGGGGGGGAACAGTGTTTCTGTAGTCCATGTTTATACTTTAGGGGGGGACAGTGTTTCTGTAGTCCATGTTTATACTGTAGGGGGGAACAGTGTTTCTGTAGTCCATGTTTATACTGTATGTGTGGACAGTGTTTCTGTAGTCCATGTTTATACTGTAGGGGGGGACAGTGTTTCTGTAGTCCATGTTTATACTGTAGGGGGGGGACAGTGTTTCTGTAGTCCATGTTTATACTGTAGGGGGGGACAGTGTTTCTGTAGTCCATGTTTATACTGTATGTGTGGACAGTGTTTCTGTAGTCCATGTTTATACTGTATGTGTGGACAGTGTTTCTGTAGTCCATGTTTGTACTGTAGGGGAGGGGGGGGGGCAGTGTTTCTGTAGTCCATGTTTATACTGTAGGGGGGGTGACAGTGTTTCTGTAGTCCATGTGTATACTGTAGGGGGGGGGGGGGGGGACAGTGTTTCTGTAGTCCATGTTTATACTGTAAGGGGGGGGACAGTGTTTCTGTAGTCCATGTTTATACTGTAGGGGGGGGGACAGTGTTTCTGTAGTCCATGTTTATACTGTATGTGTGGACAGTGTTTCTGTAGTCCATGTTTATACTGTATGTGTAGACAGTGTTTCTGTAGTCCATGTTTATACTGTAGGGGGGGACAGTGTTTCTGTAGTCCATGTTTATACTGTAGGGGGGGGACAGTGTTTCTGTAGTCCATGTTTATACTGTAGGGGGGGACAGTGTTTCTGTAGTCCATGTTTATACTGTATGTGTGGACAGTGTTTCTGTAGTCCATGTTTATACTGTATGTGTGGACAGTGTTTCTGTAGTCCATGTTTGTACTGTAGGGGAGGGGGGGGGGGGGGCAGTGTTTCTGTAGTCCATGTTTATACTGTAGGGGGGGTGACAGTGTTTCTGTAGTCCATGTGTATACTGAAGGGGGGGGGGGGACAGTGTTTCTGTAGTCCATGTTTATACTGTAGGGGGGGGACAGTGTTTCTGTAGTCCATGTTTATACTGTATGTGTGGACAGTGTTTCTGTAGTCCATGTTTATACTGTATGTGTGGACAGTGTTTCTGTAGTCCATGTTTGTACTGTAGGGGAGGGGGGGGGGGGCAGTGTTTCTGTAGTCCATGTTTATACTGTAGGGGGGGTGACAGTGTTTCTGTAGTCCATGTGTATACTGTAGGGGGGGGGGGGGGGGACAGTGTTTCTGTAGTCCATGTTTATACTGTAAGGGGGGGGACAGTGTTTCTGTAGTCCATGTTTATACTGTAGGGGGGGGACAGTGTTTCTGTAGTCCATGTGTATACTGTAGGGGGTGACAGTGTTTCTGTAGTCCATGTTTGTACTGTAGGGGGGGGGACAGTGTTTCTGTAGTCCATGTTTATACTGTAGGGGGGGGACAGTGTGTCTGTAGTCCATGTTTATACTGTAGGGGAGGGGGGGGGGGCAGTGTTTCTGTAGCCCATGTTTATACTGTAGCGGGGGGGGGGGGGGGGGGGACAGTGTTTCTGTAGTCCATGTTTATACTGTAGGGGGGGGACAGTGTTTCTGTAGTCCATGTTTATACTGTAGGGGGGGGACAGTGTTTCTGTAGTCCATGTTTATACTGTAGGGGGGGGGGAACAGTGTTTCTGTAGTCCATGTTTATACTTTAGGGGGGGACAGTGTTTCTGTAGTCCATGTTTATACTGTAGGGGGGAACAGTGTTTCTGTAGTCCATGTTTATACTGTATGTGTGGACAGTGTTTCTGTAGTCCATGTTTATACTGTAGGGGGGGACAGTGTTTCTGTAGTCCATGTTTATACTGTAGGGGGGGGACAGTGTTTCTGTAGTCCATGTTTATACTGTAGGGGGGGACAGTGTTTCTGTAGTCCATGTTTATACTGTATGTGTGGACAGTGTTTCTGTAGTCCATGTTTATACTGTATGTGTGGACAGTGTTTCTGTAGTCCATGTTTGTACTGTACTGTGGGGGAGGGGGGGGGGCAGTGTTTCTGTAGTCCATGTTTATACTGTAGGGGGGGTGACAGTGTTTCTGTAGTCCATGTGTATACTGTAGGGGGGGGGGGGGGGGGGGGACAGTGTTTCTGTAGTCCATGTTTATACTGTAAGGGGGGGGACAGTGTTTCTGTAGTCCATGTTTATACTGTAGGGGGGGGGACAGTGTTTCTGTAGTCCATGTTTATACTGTATGTGTGGACAGTGTTTCTGTAGTCCATGTTTATACTGTATGTGTAGACAGTGTTTCTGTAGTCCATGTTTATACTGTATATGTGGACAGTGTTTCTGTAGTCCATGTTTATACTGTATGTGTGGACAGTGTTTCTGTAGTCCATGTTTATACTGTATGTGTAGACAGTGTTTCTGTAGTCCATGTTTATACTGTATGTGTGGACAGTGTTTCTGTAGTCCATGTTTATACTGTAGGGGGGGACAGTGTTTCTGTAGTCCATGTTTATACTGTATGTGTGGACAGTGTTTCTGTAGTCCATGTTTATACTGTAGGGGGGGGACAGTGTTTCTGTAGTCCATGTTTATACTGTATGTGTGGACAGTGTTTCTGTAGTCCATGTTTATACTGTAGGGGGGGACAGTGTTTCTGTAGTCCATGTTTATACTGTATGTGTAGACAGTGTTTCTGTAGTCCATGTTTATACTGTATGTGTGGACAGTGTTTCTGTAGTCCATGTTTATACTGTATGTGTGGACAGTGTATCTGTAGTCCATGTTTATACTGTATGTGTGGACAGTGTTTCTGTAGTCCATGTTTATACTGTATGTGTAGACAGTGTTTCTGTAGTCCATGTTTATACTGTATGTGTGGACAGTGTTTCTGTAGTCCATGTTTGTACTGTACTGTAGGGGAGGGGGGGGGGCAGTGTTTCTGTAGTCCATGTTTATACTGTAGGGGGGGTGACAGTGTTTCTGTAGTCCATGTGTATACTGTAGGGGGGGGGGGGGGGACAGTGTTTCTGTAGTCCATGTTTATACTGTAAGGGGGGGGACAGTGTTTCTGTAGTCCATGTTTATACTGTAGGGGGGGGGACAGTGTTTCTGTAGTCCATGTTTATACTGTATGTGTGGACAGTGTTTCTGTAGTCCATGTTTATACTGTATGTGTAGACAGTGTTTCTGTAGTCCATGTTTATACTGTATATGTGGACAGTGTTTCTGTAGTCCATGTTTATACTGTATGTGTGGACAGTGTTTCTGTAGTCCATGTTTATACTGTATGTGTAGACAGTGTTTCTGTAGTCCATGTTTATACTGTATGTGTGGACAGTGTTTCTGTAGTCCATGTTTATACTGTAGGGGGGGACAGTGTTTCTGTAGTCCATGTTTATACTGTATGTGTGGACAGTGTTTCTGTAGTCCATGTTTATACTGTAGGGGGGGGACAGTGTTTCTGTAGTCCATGTTTATACTGTATGTGTGGACAGTGTTTCTGTAGTCCATGTTTATACTGTAGGGGGGACAGTGTTTCTGTAGTCCATGTTTATACTGTATGTGTAGACAGTGTTTCTGTAGTCCATGTTTATACTGTATGTGTGGACAGTGTTTCTGTAGTCCATGTTTATACTGTATGTGTGGACAGTGTATCTGTAGTCCATGTTTATACTGTATGTGTGGACAGTGTTTCTGTAGTCCATGTTTATACTGTATGTGTAGACAGTGTTTCTGTAGTCCATGTTTATACTGTATGTGTGGACAGTGTTTCTGTAGTCCATGTTTATACTGTATGTGTGGACAGTGTATCCTGCAGTCACACCATGATGTTGTTCTCCAACATCTCCAGTCCTGGGGTTCCATTAGCCTGCAGTAGTGTGTGAACCACCTTGTCCAGCTTCACCTTCTCCTCAGCAGGAATACAGTACCTGAACACCGGGTCACATGGGTTATTGGGATCTAATTGTGTATCACTTTATGATAACATGTTGGAGTTAGTGGACACATGTCATAGCACTAGTAAATAAAAAATATCCTTGTCTGGCAATGAAACTTTATTTTTTTATTGTAGTTTTATAGGATTTTATTTGAGCTCAACAATTACATTAAGGGGAATTTTATAAGGGGAAAGATTTGCTTTCGGAATTTTCTAAATATTTTCAATATTATTCATTTCCATGTTGGCTCGATACCCGGAAATGCCATTGTCTGGAGAAAAGGATCCCAATTTCAAACTCTCCAAAAAAGTGTAATTATATATATATTTTTAACTGGCAATAATTAATATTAACTGAAAAAGGATATTGTGTAGTTATTTGCAATAGCCCTTATCTCGAAACTGTGATTCCTAAAAGATGTGTCTGGAGATTTGGTCAACTCAAATCAGGAATGAGCAGGGTGAGCTCTACCATAATGACCTCTTATTCATGTTCTCATTACATGTAGTGCAACAAGACCACTTATGGTCTGGAAAGTTCTCTACTATCTGATATGTTTTAAACAAACAATATAGAAATCACCACGGTAAAAGAAAATATATATTTTTGTCTAACGTTAACTCCGTCAGAGTGCTGAAAGAATAATTTAATATATTTTACAAATGTAAAATACTTTGAGGCAAAAATGTCTGTTTTGAGTATCTGTTGTCAACTCCGTCACCGATGGCTAAACCACTTATGAACTTTTAAAAAAAAGATTGTTATAAAAAAACATTTGAATCACTCTTCTGCAACACATGGTTAAACTATTGACATATTTGCTGTGATAGAGCTAAGGGATCATGTTTCCTTTATAAATGTTGTTTTATGCCAAAACGCTAATAAATGCTTTATGTTCTGAATCTAGAAAAACATGCCAAAATGCTAATAAATGTTTTATGTTCTGAATCTAGAAAAACATGCCAAAATGCTAATAAATGTTTTATGTTCTGAATCTAGAAAAACATGCCAAAATGCTAATAAATGTTTTATGTTCTGAATCTAGAAAAACATGCCAAAATGCTAATAAATGTTTTATGTTCTGAATCTAGAAAAACATGCCAAAATGCTAATAAATGTTTTATGTTCTGAATCTAGAAAAACATGCCAAAATGCTAATAAATGTTTTATGTTCTGAATCTAGAAAAACATGCCAAAATGCTAATAAATGTTTTATGTTCTGAATCTAGAAAAACATGCCAAAATGCTAATAAATGTTTTATGTTCTGAATCTAGAAAAACATGCCAAAATGCTAATAAATGTTTTATGTTCTGAATCTAGAAAAACATGCCAAAATGCTAATAAATGTTTTATGTTCTGAATCTAGAAAAACATGCCAAAATGCTAATAAATGTTTTATGTTCTGAATCTAGAAAAACATGCCAAAATGCTAATAAATGTTTTATGTTCTGAATCTAGAAAAACATGCCAAAATGCTAATAAAATTATCCCCGGAGCTAATTATATAGCGTTGTAAAAATGCTTTATAAAAATAAGTTTGGAGATTTGTATTTCATATTTGAATAATGTAATGATAGAATTAAACAAACAAGGTCTTCAAACACTTGGACAATAAATGTACAAATTAAATGCATTTTATGGTGTCTGACTGAGTTGACGTAAATCCACTTAGTTGTAAATTTATGAGAAAAACATTTCTGAATTAGGAGGTTGTTCCTTTACATGGTGTGATATATATATTATTTGGTCTATCAGATATTAAGACAAATATTTGTGGAAGAAAATGTTATATTGTACCGTCTTTCAAGAATTCCTGATTATTTGTGTATATATATATATATATATATATATATATATATAATAAACTGGGTGGTTCGGGCCCTGAATGCTGATTGGCACTCATCGTGGGTTTGTGGTATATGGCCAATATACCACGACTAAGGGCTGTGTCCAGGCACTCCGCAATGCGTTGTGCTTAACAACAGCCCTTAGCCGTGGTATATTGGCCATATACCACACCCCCTCGTGCCTTATTGCTTAAATATATACCATTTAGCAGATTTATCCAATAAAGACTTACGTCATACTGCATACATTTTACGTATGGATGGCCCAGATAATCAAACACACTATCCTGGTGTTGCGAGCGCCATGCTCTACCTACTGAGCCATACAGCGTTTCCTTCATACTGTACTGACCACGCTCAGGGAGTTCTATTAAATCAATCTCCACCAGTTCTATTTGACCAGGCTTGACTAACTGACGCTGAGCTCCATTGGCTGTGGCAGGTGGTGAACCTGAGTTGACCGTACGATTATACTGGGAGAGGGCAGTGAGCAGTGAACCACTACTTACCAAATGCAGTCAGCACCCGTGTGTAAGTAGTCAATGTATGGAAGGCGGTGATGGTCTCGCGACCAGCATGAGGTAGAGAAGACCATGCCGATGTTCAGCCAAGGAATGGTGACTCCTGTACAACCACAAAGGAAGACACAGTAGACTGTCAAGATGTTCTAGTCAGTTGAAGTTCACTTCATTCATAGCAGAAAGCTATTGAATTGTGTCACCAAAAATGAGGATATACGGTATAAAACAACAAACTAACGCAACATACATTCAAGGAACTGTTGTGGTTAAGCTTCAGTCCTTCAGTTCACTCTGCAGCTACTTACAACCGTCTGTATTACAATACAATGTACTGTCATCCTGTGTAACAGGAGAGGGTCATAGGTACAGATGATTACCTGGCACAGCACCAAGATGGCGTAGGATGGATCCTGAATTATTGGGAAGGATTGTAAGGTTCCATCCATGTCTTGAGTGGAGACAAGAGAACAGAACACATATTTTATGCATGTCCTTATAGGGTTGTAAAATTCCCCTAACTTTCCAAAAATTCCCCGGTTCTCCAGAAATCCCAGTTGGAAGATTCCAGGAATCAGGAGGGAATAAGCAGGAAATTCAAAATCCTCCATTCATGTGATAGGATAATGCCGTTAGGACCTTACTTTGAAAACGTCTCAGACTTTCCAACTGGGAAGCCACTCCCATGAGTTTTAGTGTCCACTTTCCCACAGTGCACGGCAACATGACATTCCCTCTGCTCCACGATGTTCCAGTACTCCTGCTGCAATCACAGACAGAAACATTATTGCATTAATGTAGATGAAAAAACGAGTAGTGACAGACGATCACACAGTGGGATGGCTGACAAGAAAGACAAGAGGAGAGAAGAAATATGTCAATGACCTGATCAGTCATCTCCATACTACTTATGGTCCCAGTGAATTATACTACTTATGGTCCCAGTGAATTATACTACTTATGGTCCCAGTGAATTATCCTACTTATGGTCCGGTCCCAGTGAAATATACTACTTATGGTCCCAGTGAAATATACTACTTATGGTCCCAGTGAATTGTACTACTTATGGTCCCAGTGAATTATACTACTTATGGTCCCAGTGAATTACACTACTTATGGTGTGGTCCCAGTGAATTATACTACTTATGGTCCCAGTGAATTACACTACTTATGGTTCCAGTGAATTACACTACTTATGGTCCCAGTGAATTACACTACTTATGGTCCCAGTGAATTATCCTACTTATGGTCCCAGTGAATTATCCTACTTACGGTCCCAGTGAATTACACTACTTATGGTCCCAGTGAATTATACTACTTGTGGTCCCATTGAATTATACTACTTATGGTCCCAGTGAATTACACTACTTACGGTCCCAGTGAATTATACTACTTACGGTCCCAGTGAATTACACTACTTATGGTCCCAGTGAATTATACTACTTATGGTCCCAGTGAATTACACTACTTACGGTCCCAGTGAATTATCCTACTTACGGTCCCAGTGAATTATCCTACTTATGGTCCCAGTGAATTATCCTACTTATGGTCCCAGTGAAATACACTACTTATGGTCCCAGTGAATTACACTACTTATGGTCCCAGTGAATTATCCCTACTTATGGTCCCAGTGAAATATACTACTTACGGTCCCAGTGAATTATACTAGTGAATTATCCTACTTACGGTCCCAGTGAATTATCCTACTTATGGTCCCAGTGAATTATCCTACTTATGGTCCCAGTGAAATATACTACTTACGGTCCCAGTGAATTATACTACTTATGGTCCCAGTGAATTATCCTACTTATGGTCCCAGTGAAATATACTACTTATGGTCCCAGTGAATTACACTACTTATGGTCCCAGTGAAATATACTACTTATTGTCCCAGTGAATTATACTACTTATGGTCCCAGTGAATTATACTACTTATGGTCCCAGTGAATTATCCTACTTACGGTCCCAGTGAATTATACTACTATATACTACTATACTACTATGGTTGCGTCCCAAAAAGCAGGGCCCTGACCAAAAGTAGTGCACTAAGGGCCGATTCAGACTTGAAATAAGTAGACTTAACATGGATTTATGTCTATAAAATATGGACAAGTCCATTTTTTATTTATTTTTTATTTAAGTCCATGTTAAGTCAACTTCTCTGAAACCTGAATAGGGCCTTAAGTAGTGCAACCTACGTAGCAGGTATATAACAGTTTGGGATATGTAGACCTTACCTCCACCTCAGCCGTCCCAGGCTCCTTATTGAAACACATGTTCATAGTATTCCTGGCTGTCCTGTAGAACGTAGTGAGAGAAACCGACTTCCCCTGCCATAGAGAAACACAAAGAGAGAGCTGAGACCTTACGGTCCCTTTCAAGTTCCCTGATACACAGTCAATGTAAAGAATATCACAGCAAATCATCAACACAAAGAGTGTACGAGCTTATGGACCGAGGTGTTTTGATATCCTGCCAATCGAATGACTCAGAAGCACAACCAAAGAGACTAGTAAGACCATACAGGAAGTCGTCTTTTATGTCCCTTGATACACTGTCTCCGTCCCTAACGTCATCCTACTTTTGAACAGGCTCTGGTCAAAAGTAGTGCATCAGAAAAGGGAATAGGAATGTGATTTGGGACGCAGACCACTGTCAATGTAACGATTATCACAGCCAACCAGATGGGAGAGTTAGTTGAACAGCCAGACAAAAATGATACATGTGGATGTCACTGTGCTGCATGACATCATCTTCCTTCCTCTCCCCGCTGCTGTCTCAGCACATTCTGAAGGAGAGTCTTCCATCCAGACGGTTTTCTCAGGTTGCCTCCCAAATGGCACCCTATTCCCTTATCCAAATGGCACCCTATTCCCTTATCCAATTGGCTAACTATTCCCTTATATAGAGTACTACTTTCGATCGGAGCCCTAAGGGCCCTGGTTAAAAGTAGTGCACTAGACAGGGAATTGGGCACCATTTGGGACATAAGCTCAGATACACGACAGACAGCTGGGCAGGGACAGAGACTGAGAGCCTGTATGAATGTGCCAGGAAAATCCCTGGTTGGTTGGACTACGGTCAGTCACTGTAAGCTTTCCCACATGTGTGGAGGAGATTGCTGTATTTCTTATTATGGCCCTATATATTGATTTCATATGGGTCCAGCTATGCTGGCATTCACAGACAGAATAGTCCCTACGAGCCAGGTTTAAAAAGTAGGAAGTCAAACTGAGAGAGGAAACGCTAGAAGTAACTGATACTACAGGAGAACTAACTGATACTACAAGAGAACTAACTCATACTACAGGAGAACTAACTGATACTACAGGAGAACTAACTGATACTACAGGATAACTGTAACTGATACTACAGGAGAACGAACTGATACTACAGGAGAACTAACTGATACTACAGGAGAACTAACTGATACTACAGGAGAACTAACTGATATTACAGGAGAACGAACTGATATTACAGGAGAACTAACTGATACTACAAGAGAACTAACTGATACTACAGGAGAACTAACTGATACTACAGGAGAACGAACTGATACTACAGAAGAACTAGCTGATACTACAGGAGAACTAACTAATACTACAGGAGAACTGTAACTGATACTACAGGAGAACGAACTGATACTACAGGAGAACTAACTGATACTACAGGAGAACTAACTGATACTACAGGAGAACTAACTGATACTACAGGAGAACTAACTGATATTACAGGAGAACGAACTGATATTACAGGAGAACTAACTGATACTACAAGAGAACTAACTGATACTACAGGAGAACTAACTGATACTACAGGAGAACGAACTGATACTACAGAAGAACTAGCTGATACTACAGGAGAACTAACTGATACTACAGGAGAACTAACTGATATTACAGGAGAACTAACTGATACTACAGGAGAAGTAACTGATACTACAGGAGAAGTAACTGATACTACAGGAGAACTAACTGATACTACATGATAACTGTAACTGATACTACAGGAGAACTAACTGATACTACTGGAGAACTAACTGATACTACAGGAGAACTGTAACTGATACTACAGGAGAACTGACTGATACTACAGGAGAACTAACTGATACTACAGGAGAACTGTAACTGATACTACAGGAGAACTGACTGATACTACAGGAGAACTGTACCTGATACTACAGGAGAACTAACTGATACTACAGGAGAACTAACTGATACTACAGGAGAACTAACTGATACTACAGGATAACTGTGACTGATACTACAGGAGAACTAACTGATATTACAGGAGAACTAACTGATACTACAGGAGAACTAACTGATACTACAGGAGAAGTAACTGATACTACAGGAGAAGTAACTGATACTACAGGAGAACTAACTGATACTACATGATAACTGTAACTGATACTACAGGAGAACTAACTGATACTACAGGAGAACTAATTGATACTACAGGAGAACTAACTGATACTACAGGAGAACTAACTGATACTACAGGAGAACTAACTGATACTACAGGAGAACTTACTGATACTACAGGATAACTGTGACTGATACTACAGGAGAACTAACTGATATTACAGGAGAACTAACTGATACTACAGGAGAACTAACTGATACTACAGGAGAAGTAACTGATACTACAGGAGAAGTAACTGATACTACAGGAGAACTAACTGATACTACATGATAACTGTAACTGATACTACAGGAGAACTAACTGATACTACAGGAGAACTAATTGATACTACAGGAGAACTAACTGATACTACAGGAGAACTAACTGATACTACAGGAGAACTAACTGATACTACAGGAGAACTAACTGATACTACAGGAAAACTAACTGATACTACAGGAGAACTGTAACTGACACTACTGATAAGAGAAGTGTGAGCAACAGAAGATCATCATGGAGCATCAAGACAGAAACACTGGCAGTGATAAGTTGACATGAGGTGACGTGTTGTCAAAATGAGGTGTGTGTGTGTGTGTGTCTGATCGTGTGTGTGTCTGATCGTGTGTGTGTGTGTGTGTCTGATCGTGTGTGTGTCTGATCGTGTGTGTGTGTGTGTGTGTGTCTGATCGTGTGTGTGTCTGATCGTGTGTGTGTGTGTGTGTCTGATCGTGTGTGTGTCTGATTGTGTGTGTGTGTGTGTGTCTGATCGTGTGTGTGTCTGATCGTGTGTGTCTGATCGTGTGTGTGTCTGATCGTGTGTGTGTCTGATCGCGTGTGTCTGATCGTGTGTGTCTGATCGTGTGTGTGTCTGATTGTGTGTGTGTCTGATCGTGTGTGTGTGTGTGTCTGATCGTGTGTGTGTGTGTGTGTCTGATCGTGTGTGTGTCTGATCGTGTGTGTGTGTCTGATCGTGTGTGTGTCTGATCGTGTGTGTGTCTGATCGTGTGTGTGTCTGATCGTGTGTGTGTCTGATCGTGTGTGTGTCTGATCGTGTGTGTCTGATCGTGTGTGTGTCTGATCGTGTGTGTCTGATCGTGTGTGTGTCTGATAGTGTGTGTGTCTGATCGTGTGTGTGTCTGATCGTGTGTGTGTCTGATCGTGTGTGTGTCTGATCGTGTGTGTCTGATCGTGTGTGTGGCTTCTGTGCTTGCAGATGTGCAATGACCTATATTAGATGTGAGAGCAACTGAACCAGGGATATTGTAGTTCTGCCTCCAGGCATTAACAGCTATACACACTGTATTGACAGTGCTGCACTGTATTCAATCTGCCCACACACAGCTACCACAGAGCTCATTAACCAATAGACTTAACCAATCGAATATTTACACAAGCATTGTGCATGTTGTAGTGCCTCCACTATGCTTGGGTAATTATTTTGGTCCAGAAAAAATGTCTGTTGTATCACATTTGTTGTGCCAAATGTGTTGTACATCAGTTGTTCAACATGAGTGTGTACAGGGTCAGAGAAAGGGGCTAACATGACCTACCCTGTATATACACTTGTGCTGGTCGCTAAGAAACTCTTTCTCCTCCTCTGCTCCTCCTCTTCCTCCTTTCTTCTCCTGAGAGAACAGTCTCCTCCTGCTGGACCTCAGCCACATGTCCTTCTCCTGTTTCTTCCCCTCTTTCGCTCCTTCCTCCAGGTTCCTGGGCAGGCCGTTCCTCCGGATCACCCCGTTTACCAGGCCATTCTTGGGCTCACAGCGGGGCAGCTGGAGCAGGCTCTGTTGGGAGTCATCTGAGTGGCCCTCCAGGGGCCCTCTCTTCTTCTCCAGCCTCCCCTTCTCCTCCAGCACCTCCCTCTCCAGGCGGATGCGCTCAGCGGGGTCCAGGGAGTCGTAGGACAGTAGGTACTGACAATAGGCCTCCTGCAGCTTGGCCAGACGATCCTGTGGTCGGGTGGTAGGATATTATTACGTTGCAGTTGACAGTTGACAGGGAGGGCAGTGTTAACATCAAATGTCAAAGTGCTATACTTAGCTATGCAGCTAGCTGGGCTGGCTGTTGGTTTTCATCAGAAGTCAATCTCAAATAAAAAAGTAGGATAAAAACAAAATGACCCACTTCAGTGTAGATGAAACACTACAAGGCACGGATGCCGGAAGGAATTGTTTGTTACAGAACAGCATCATGGTCAACACAAGAGACTGAGTACCGAATGGCCCCCTATTCCCTATATAGTAGGCCAGAGCCTTATGGACCCTGGTCAAAAGCAGTCTACTATATAGAGAGCAGGGTGCCATTTATGCAACCTTGAAGCAGTACAGTACCTGTGCAGTCTTGGGGATACGGAGCTGGTCGGCTAGCTTATTCCATTTCTTCATGTCGCTGACCTGCTGCATGCCGCCCATGTCGTTGATGAGCTGAAAGAACCGGGCCAGGTCCAACTCACATCCGCCTGGCAGGGAGGGAGAGTGGGAGGAAGAGGAGGGAGTGAAGGGGAGAGAGGGAGGAAGAGGAGGGAGATAGGGAGGATATGGAGGAAGAGGAGGGAGTGAAGGAGGGAGGGAGGTTAGGGAGGGAGTGAAAGAGGGTGAGAGTGAGGATAAGGAGGAAGAGGAGGGAGTGGAGGAGAGAGAGAGAGAGGGAGGATAGGGAGGGAGGGGGAGAGGGAGGATATGGAGGAAGAGGAGGGAGTGAAGGAGGGAGGGCGTGAAAGAGGGTGAGAGGGAGGGAGGGAGGATAGGGAGGGAGTGAAAGAGGGAGGGAGGGAGGGAGGGAGGGAGGGAGGGAGGGAGGGAGGGAGGGAGGGAGGGAGGGAGGGAGGGAGGGAGGGAGGGAGGGTGAGAGGGATAGGGAGGGAGTGAAGGAGGAAGAGAGGGAGGGAGGAGGTTGGGAGGGAGTGAAGGAGGAAGCGAGGGAGGGAGGATAAGGAGGAAGAGAAGGGAATGAAGGAGGGCGAGACAGAACACAGAACAAGGAGGTTAAAACAATGTTCTTTAATCCTGGATCTGTGAAACCACATGGCTTAATAATAATAATTGGTTGGTTTGGTGTATTAGTACTGGGCTGTTAGTGCTGGGTTGGAACAAAAGCATGCACACCCTGTGGGCGCCCATGACCAAGATAGAAGAACACAGGTTAAAATGGATATACTGTATACATCTGGGAGGATATAGAGAGGACCAACGGGGCTGATAAACATGGATTCTGAAAAAGCAGCAACATTCACTACATTTACAATAAGCTTTCAAACAAATTACAGCCAAATGTTCTAGATGAGAGGCTGTGGATGTTTGATGAATGAATGACTTGGCTCTGTTAGCCAGGACAGCCTGGTTTAGACAGCCATGATCCTGTTTGAGGTTGAGGCCCACTCTGACAAAGCAGAGGCCTGTAGGTATTGGAGCCTGAGAGAGAGAATGTCTATGTCCCAAATGGCACCCTATTCCCTATATAACTAGTATGGGCCCTGGTCATGCACTATATAGGGAATAGTGTGCCATTTGAGATGCAGACAGAGTGTAATATCTCTGCTACTTCGTTCCTCTCCTTTCCCTCACCATGGGTGTCTGCTGCCTGTAAAATCAGACGTTCCCCATTTGTCACACACACTCATTCTCACACACACTCACTCACTCACTCACTCACTCACTCACTCACTCACTCACTCACTCACTCACACACACACACACACACACACACTCTCTCTCTCTCTCTCTCTCTCTCTCTCTCTCTCTCTCTCTCTCTCTCTCTCACTCACTCACTCACTCACTCTCACACACACACTCTCTCTCTCTCACTCACTCACTCACTCACTCACTCACTCAATTTTGTCTGTGTGTGTGTGTGTGTGTGTGTGTGTGTGTGTGTGTGTGTGTGTGTGTGTGTGTGTGTGTGTGTGTGTGTGTGTGTGTGTGTGTGTGTGTGTGTGTGTGTGTCGGGGATCCTGACAACCCCCATCTCTCCCAGTGTAATCTCATCAAAGCTGCCACCTGGCAGAGGAACTGTAATCCTTCCTCACTAGGTAAGGTCAGAATCAAGGTCTCACTTACAAACACACTAAGAGCAATCAGCAGCAGCCAATGGGCAGAATGGTCAGGATGAGAGGTGGTTCAGAGGTCAGGAGGAGAGGTGGGTCAGAGGTCAGGATGAGAGGTGGTTCAGAGGTCAGGATGAGAGGTGGTTCAGAGGTCAGGATGAGAGATGGTTCAGAGGTCAGGATGAGAGATGGTTCAGAGGTCAGAATGACAGGTGGTTCAGAGGTCAGGATGAGAGATGGTTCAGAGGTCAGGATGAGAGGTGCGTCAGATGTCAGGATGAGAGGTGGTTCAGAGGTCAGGATGAGAGGGTGGGGGGGTCAGAGGTAATTTGGGAGAAGCCATTTAACTATAGTATAGTTCCCTCAGAAGGAAACCTTTGGCAGCACACTAAATTAACAAGAGGAAACTTCAAACTGTACAACCTGATAGATAGCCACTCTATGTAGAGTTGACATATGTGCTAGAATAACATGAAGCTGTACTAGAATATCGTGAAACTGTACTAGAATAACATGAAGCTGTACTAGAATAAGATGAAACTGTACTAGAATAACATGAAACTGTACTAGAATAACATGAAACTGTACAAGAATAACATGAAACTGTACTAGAATCAGATGAAACTGTACTAGAATCAGATGAAACTGTACTAGAATAAGATGAAACTGTACTAGAATAACATGACTGTACTAGAATAAGATGAAACTGTACTAGAATAAGATGAAACTGTACTAGAATAACATGAAACTGTACTAGAATAAGATGAAACTGTACTAGAATAAGAGGAAACTGTACTAGAATAAGATGAAACTGTACTAGAATAACATGACTGTACTAGAATAAGATGAAACTGTACTAGAATAAGATGAAACTGTACTAGAATAACATGACTGTACTAGAATAAGATGAAACTGTACTAGAATAAGATGAAACTGTACTAGAATAACATGACTGTACTAGAATAAGATGAAACTGTACTAGAATAAGATGAAACTGTACTAGAATAACATGACTGTACTAGAATAAGATGAAACTGTACTAGAATAAGATGAAGCTGTACTAGAATAACATGAAACTGTACTAGAATAACAGGATGTGGAGGAACTATTTGTAGCTCCCTAAATGTCTTTGACATTAAACCTTAGTGACAGTCTTAGTCCCAAATGAAACCCTTTTCTTAGTGCATTATTTTTTACCAGGGTCCATAGGGCCCCCATAGGGCTCTGGTCAAAAGTAGTGTACTATGTAGCAAATAGGGTGCCAGTTGGGATGCACCCTAAGTATCAGTTCTACAGAAATGTACCTATGAGCGGGGGGTCCTCCATGGAGATGCCCTGGGCCTGGAGGTGTTTCCTGATGCAGGCCAGCCGGAGTACATTGGGCCCCCAGCGCCGACCCAACTTATGGATGTGCTGCACCTGGGTCACAAACCTCATGTCCTCTTTCAGCTTGCACTCTGGCCTCCAGTCCTGAGGAGGAGCCACCCTGCACAGCCCATAGCTCTCTGCCTGCCCGCGCACCGCTTCCACATACACCAGAGGGTCGTGGAACTCCTCCAGACTGGGTCTGAACACTGGCACCTCGGTTAGGGGCGGGGGAGGGGGTGGTGCTGCACCTCTCTTCTCCCCACTCTCCCGCTGCCTCTCTGCTGCTTTAGGCTCTGCTGCTGGTTTAGCTGGGCTGCTGGTGCCTGGTTTCACCTTGGCTGCTGAGCTAGTGGAAGTGGAGGTGGAAGTGCCCTTGGAAGTGACATGGGAAGTGTTCTTGGAAGTGCCCTGGAAAGTTTTCTTAGAAGTAGTGTTCTTAGCTGGTGGTGTAGTATTAGCAGTAGTAGTAGTATTAGCAGTAGGGGGTATGGGCTGTGCTTGTCGGGTCAACATCAGCTTGCCAGCGGAGGCTCGTTTGGGTCTTTGCTCCGAGGAGGAAGGTCGGGATGACGTGACCTTACCAAGATGGCCGCCGGACCCCGCCACAGCCTTCTCCTGGACATTGACCTTCCTGCTGCTTCGCGTCTCCGGGGCATTGATCTGCAGTCTAACCTTCTTGACCTCCGGCGAAGACTCCGGTGTCTCTGTTGGACTCTCCTCAGCCGGGAGCCCCAGACGTCGCTTGGAGTGTCTGACGCCCTCACGCCCCTGCAGTACCTGCTTACCGCCACATCGGCGTGGGTGAAGCTGCCCGTTGACTCGTTGTAGGCAACACCTGCCGGCTGCCTTGTTGGATTGTACCTTCTGTTTGTTGGGAGTCTTTGCATCGCCACTTGAGAGTTTTCCTGAGTTGGAGTGTGGTGGGCGTGGGTGGCGGCGGGCACTGCCACAGGCAGAGCGCCGTTGGTTCTTCAGGGGTTGGCGAGCTTTGGAGGAGGCTCTCTTGCCCACGGTGAGTTTGGCCTCTTTGAGAAGTCTGGCTTTGGTGTAGCGGACGTGGCCCCTGGGAAGCGCTGTGGCTGTGGACTTCACAGTTCTGGACAGCAGTGGTCGGGAGGCCGGCGGCTTTTTGGCACAGGAGTTGCGTACGGTAGCTGACGATACCCGCGACAGCCTGTTCACTTTTGAAACCTGCAATAGACACAAGGATGATTATCAAAAATAAGTACTTTTTGGAAATCTCACATCATCATCATTTGTACGTAAGCTCCATCATCATTTATACCTAGCTCCATCATCATTTATACCTAGCTCCATAATCATTTATACCTAGCTCCATCATCATTTATACCTAGCTCCATCATCATTTATACCTAGCTCCATCATCAATTATACCTAGCTCCATCATCATTTATACCTAGCTCCATCATCATTTATACCTAGCTCCATCATCATTTATACCTAGCTCCATCATCATTTATACCTAGCTCCATCATCATTTATACCTAGCTCCATCATCATTTATACCTAGCTCCATCATCATTTATACCTAGCTCCATCATCATTTATACCTAGCTCCATCATCATTTATACCTAGCTCCATCATCATTTATACCTAGCTCCATCATCATTTATACCTAGCTACATCATCATTTATACCTAGCTCCATCATCATTTATACCTAGCTCCACCATCATTTATACCTAGCTCCATCATCATTTATACCTAGCTCCATCATCATTTATACCTAGCTCCATCATAATTTATACCTAGCTCCACCATCATTTATACCTAGCTCCATCATCATTTATACCTAGCTCCATCATAATTTATACCTAGCTCCATCATCATTTATACCTAGCTCCATCATCATTTATACCTAGCTACATCATCATTTATACCTAGCTCCATCATCATTTATACCTAGCTCCATCATCATTTATACCTAGCTCCACCATCATTTATACCTAGCTCCATCATCATTTATACCTAGCTCCATCATCATTTATACCTAGCTCCATCATCAATTATACCTAGCTCCATCATCATTTATACCTAGCTCCATCATCATTTATACCTAGCTCCATCATCATTTATACCTAGCTCCATCATCATTTATACCTAGCTCCATCATCATTTATACCTAGCTCCATCATCATTTATACCTAGCTCCATCATAATTTATACCTAGCTCCATCATCATTTATACCTAGCTCCATCATCATTTATACCTAGCTCCATCATCATTTATACCTAGCTCCATCATCATTTATACCTAGCTCCATCATCATTTATACCTAGGTCCAGTATGTCTTCTCCTTCTATATCTATAGCTGCTGTACATTTCATCATTGACCATCGGCCCACGTTTTAACCTGATCATATACAGTAGTGGAACATTACAGACTTCAGATCTCCTCTCTTACTGAGGTGTAGTTGATTAGTTCCACACCAAGGTGGACAGGACACCAGACAATCTGTCACCTGTTGGTTTGCCAAGGACAGGGAGAGGTTTCTGGCATCCCTCCTATACAACAGCAGATGCACAAAGGAGATCAGGCCTGTGTCCCAAATGGCATCCTAATCCCTATATAGTTGCCTACTTTTGTCCAGAGCCCATAGGGCACCAATCAAAAGTAGTGCACTACATAGGGAATAGGGTGCCATTTGGATCAGAGACTGAATGAAGACCCAAATTGGAATGTGTTTGAAATAGCACTCATGCTAAATATTCTTAATGACGTATGTCTGCCATGGTTATGTACATGAAGCCAGTAACTGTCAGTATTATTCCTCTGCATAAAGGTGTCTGTGTGTGTGTGTCGGGGAGGGGCTGAGCGTTGCTGGGAAGAATGAGGAAACCATCCCACTCCGCCCACCAGAGGGCATCACTGCTCCCAGTTGCCATACAGAACAGTGTCACTATGTCAGCACTGTAATGGTGGAGTTTCCATCATATTGCTTCCTTAAACCTTACAGATCAGATTTGTAAACGTTGAGGGGTTAGTTACGGCCGAGGGGAAGGGGAAGTCTGGCTTGAGAGATAGAGAGAATTTGGGGGAGAGAGAGAGGTCAGCATGTCTGTAGCCAACAGGAAGCTGTACCAGGAGGACAGGAAATGTAAACCCTCCAGCAGCGACAGAATACTGGGGCCAACACTAACAGACTGGCATGCTGACATCAGACCATTAAGATACACACTTAATCTGTCCCGAAAGGCACCCTATTCACTATATAGTACACCACTTTTAGCCAGAGCCCTATAGGCCTTGGTCAAGGGTAGTACACTACATAGAGAATATTCAATAGAGTGCCGTTTGGGATTCAGCCCAGGTACTCTCCATCCCAGCCCATCTGTGTCTCCCTGGTGTACCTGCTTTGGGTGCTCCTTGTTGGGCCTGCTGTGGCGAAGACTGTGGGTGGTGCTGGAGGTCCTGGCTGGGCGTCCTGTAGAGGTCCTGTGGTTCTCCCTCCGGGCCTCTCCCCGCTCAGCCCTCTCTCTGGCCTGGATAGCCTCTCTCCCTCTGGGCCTCAGGAAGAGCTCCTTCCCCCGTAAGGACCTGCTGTGGCCATTCAACACTGGAACACAGAATGAGAACGATGAAATGTATGGACTGTTTACACTGTTTTCAACATCAGTTTTACAACTTTTCTGTTTACTCTATCCTTACATTAACCTTGAACCTGGTGTGGCCAAAGCCACATCCACACTGAATGTGTGTGCAGCTATTATTAACAAACCATAAATACCATACTAAATGGACAAACAAATGTAGGCTAGCTATTCAAACTATGCAGACGCTTCTCAGATAAACCATATTTCACACTTGAATAATATACGGAGGACAATGCCTAAGCTGATAACTATGATAGCAGTGTCAGTCTATCTGTCATGTGTTAAGAGCTATCCCCACTGGGCACAGACGTCAATTCAACGTCTAATCCACGTTGGTTCAATGTAACTTCATTGAATTGACGTGGAAACAACATTGATTCAACCAGTGTGTTCTCAGTGGGATGCAACTGTCAGTCCGTTATGATATGTCTCTATTTGTTTTATGTCTGTTACAGTTACAGGTACATTATTATTACAAAGTAACTTGAAGAGACTGTACATTGAAGAGACTGTACATTGAAGACTGTATGTTGAAGACTGTACGTTGAAGACTGTACATTGAAGAGACTGTACATTGAAGACTGTATGTTGAAGACTGTACGTTGAAGACTGTACATTGAAGAGACTGTACATTGAAGACTGTACATTGAAGAGACTGTACGGTGAAGACTGTACATTGAAGAGACTGTACATTGAAGAGACTGTACATTGAAGAGACTGTACATTGAAGAGACTGTACATTGAAGACTGTACATTGAAGAGACTGTATATTGAAGAGACTGTACATTGAAGAGACTGTACGTTGAAGACTGTACATTGAAGAGACTGTACGTTGAAGACTGTACATTGAAGAGACTGTACATTGAAGAGACTGTACATTGAAGAGACTGTACATTGAAGACTGTACATTGAAGAGACTGTACGTTGAAGACTGTACATTGAAGACTGTACATTGAAGAGACTGTACATTGAAGATACTGTACGTTGAAGAGACTGTACATTGAAGACTGTACATTGAAGAGACTGTATATTGAAGAGACTGTACATTGAAGAGACTGTACATTGAAGAGACTGTACGGTGAAGACTGTACATTGAAAAGACTGTACATTGAAGAGACTGTACATTGAAGAGACTGTACATTGAAGAGACTGTACATTGAAGAGACTGTACATTGAAGACTGTACATTGAAGAGACTGTACGTTGAAGAGACTGTACATTGAAGACTGTACATTGAAGACTGTACATTGAAGAGACTGTATATTGAAGAGACTGTACATTGAAGAGACTGTACATTGAAGACTGTACATTGAAGAGACTGTATATTGAAGAGACTGTATATTGAAGAGACTGTACATTGAAGAGACTGTATATTGAAGAGACTGTACATTGAAGAGACTGTACATTGAAGAGACTGTACATTGAAGAGACTGTATATTGAAGAGACTGTACATTGAAGAGACTGTACATTGAAGACTGTACATTGAAGAGACTGTACATTGAAGAGACTGTACGTTGAAAAGACTGTACATTGAAGAGACTGTACATAATCAAATCAGTTGAAAAGCTTCCAGTGACTCCCTGTGGTGCTCCCAGAAGTGTCGTTCTAACAAACACCTATTTGAACGGCGACCAATCCCATTTCTTTACAGCGCTCTCATTTCAACGCCACTCAATATCTCTTTGACAACAGGAACCAAATACACCAAGAACCACCCAAGGTTATATTAACATCTCATATCCATCCCTTCAAATATCCTGCAGCTTTCAAACTCCAAGTACTGTGACGATAGGCCTACTGAAAGAACGTGTCCAATGTTGGAAAGTAAGATGATAGTGAAACAGAGAAATAGTGTTTGTTGGGTCAGTTAATCAGTGAAAGCAGTGCTCTATATCTGCCTGAGGGAGCTGTATTTTACACGAAGCAGTTGGCCTCCCGCCAGTGCAGCATATTAAAGTGTCCTACTTGGCACAAGCTCTAGCTGGGAGAAGTCTCTGGTTCCCTCAACGTGTGTCGGACCAACACTCTGGCGCCGGGTAACGTTTGGCTTTCCCACAGAGCACTTTTCAGCACACACACACACACACACACACACACACACACACACACACACACACACACACACACACACACACACACACACACACACACACACACACACACACACACACACACACACACACACACACACACCCCCTCTGTATACAGTACACACACACACACACAAACAAATGCTCTCACACACACTCATACACACAAACAAATGCTCACACACACATCCCTCCCCTAACTCTGGCCAGGCTGGTTTAAGTGTATGTCCAACATGTAGACAAGCACTCCTCCTCCTCCTCCATCCATCATAGTTGACAGAATAAACATGAGCTCAACTTTTGACCTCCACAGTAAGTTTCTCTCTCTCTCTGTAAGGTGGTGTCAGTGCTGAGCTGTGTGTGGACTGTTGACCTCCACAGTAAGTTTCTCTCTCTCTCTGTAAGGTGGTGTCAGTGCTGAGCTGTGTGTGGACTGTTGACCTCCACAGTAAGTTTCTCTCTCTCTCTGTAAGGTGGTGTCAGTGCTGAGCTGTGTGTGGACTGTTGACCTCCACAGTAAGTTTCTCTCTCTCTCTGTAAGGTGGTGTCAGTGCTGAGCTGTGTGTGGACTGTTGACCTCCACAGTAAGTTTCTCTCTCTCTGTAAGGTGGTGTCAGTGCTGAGCTGTGTGTGGACTGTTGACCTCCACAGTAAGTTTCTCTCTCTGTAAGGTGGTGTCAGTGCTGAGCTGTGTGTGGACTGTTGACCTCCACAGTAAGTTTCTCTCTCTCTGTAAGGTGGTGTCAGTGCTGAGCTGTGTGTGGACTGTTGACCTCCACAGTAAGTCTCTCTCTCTCTGTAAGGTGGTGTCAGTGCTGAGCTGTGTGTGGACTGTTGACCTCCACAGTAAGTTTCTCTCCCTCTCTGTAAGGTGGTGTCAGTGCTGAGCTGTGTGTGGACTGTTGACCTCCACAGTAAGTTTCTCTCTCTCTCTGTAAGGTGGTGTCAGTGCTGAGCTGTGTGTGGACTGTTGACCTCCACAGTAAGTCTCTCTCTCTCTCTGTAAGGTGGTGTCAGTGCTGAGCTGTGTGTGGACTGTTGACCTCCACAGTAAGTTTCTCTCTCTCTCTGTAAGGTGGTGTCAGTGCTGAGCTGTGTGTGGACTGTTGACCTCCACAGTAAGTTTCTCTCTCTCTCTGTAAGGTGGTGTCAGTGCTGAGCTGTGTGTGGACTGTTGACCTCCACAGTAAGTTTCTCTCTCTCTGATTCCTGCTGAGTTGACTGCAGTCTCTGGTTTCACCCCCCCCCCCCCCCCATACATACTGGACTGTCTGCACAAGACCTAGCATGTTCACATCCGTCCTAAGACACGCTTCCTCAAACAGCAAAACTATTACCTTTATAGTGACCAGGGCCCATAGGTCAAAAACTAAGGGCTCTGGTTAAAAGTAGTGCACTATTTTACCTTTATTTAACTAGGCAAGTCAGTTGAGAACTAATTCTTACTTTCAATGACAGCCTAGGAACAGTGGGTTAACTGCCTGTTCAGGGGCAGAACGACAGATTTTTACCTTGTCAGCTCAGGGATTCGATCTTGCAACCTTTCGGTTACTAGGCCAATGCACTAACCACTAGGCTACCTACCAGCTACCTGCCGCACTATGAAGGGAATAGGGTGATGGGACCTGGTTTAAATGTAGTGCACTATGAAGGGAATAGGGTGATGGGACCTGGTTTAAATGTAGTGCACTATGAAGGGAATAGGGTGATGGGACCTGGTTTAAATGTGGTGCACTATGAAGGGAATAGGGTGCCATTTGTGACTCGGCCTCTGTAGGCCCATAGAACAACCGAGGGCAGAGGAGAGGAGGAGGTCTATATATGTCCAACCATAGGTTCTATATGGAACTCTATATGTCCAACCATAGGTTCTATATGGAACTCTTTATGTCCAACCATGGGTTCTATATGGAACTCTATATGTCCAACCATAGGTTCTATATGGAACTCTTTATGTCCAACCATAGGTTCTATATGGAACTCTGTATGTCCAACCATAGGTTCTATATGGAACTCTATATGTCCAACCATGGGTTCTATATAGAACTCTATATGTCCAACCATAGGTTCTATATGGAACTCTGTATGTCCAACCATAGGTTCTATATGGAACTCTATATGTCCAACCATGGGTTCTATATGGAACTCTATATGTCCAACCATGGGTTCTATATGGAACTCTGTATGTCCAACCATAGGTTCTATATGGAACTCTATATGTCCAACCATGGGTTCTATATGGAACTCTATATGTCCAACCATAGGTTCTATATGGAACTCTATATGTCCAACCATAGGTTCTATATGGAACTATATATGTCCAACCATGGGTTCTATATGGAACTCTGTATGTCCAACCATGGGTTCTATATGGAACTCTATATGTCCAACCATGGGTTCTATATGGAACTCTATATGTTCAACCATAGGTTCTATATGGAACTCTTTATGTATACTGTACAAACATGGCTGCTACTATTTTAAGACCCATGGCCCTGGGTGAGAGCTGCTGCTCCTATAAGACCAATGACCCTGGGTGAGAGCTGCTACTCCTTTAAGACCCATGGCCCTGGGTGAGAGCTGCTGCTCCTATAAGACCCATGGCCCTGGGTGAGAGCTGCTGTTGCTTTAAGACCCATGGCCCTGGGTGAGAGCTGCTACTCCTATAAGACCCATGGCCCTGGGTGAGAGCTGCTACTCCTATAAGACCCATGGCCCTGGGTGAGAGCTGCTGTTCCTTTAAGACCCATGGCCCTGGGTGAGAGCTGCTACTCCTATAAGACCCATGGCCCTGGGTGAGAGCTGCTGCTCCTATAAGACCCATGGCCCTGGGTGAGAGCTGTTGTTCCTTTAAGACCCATGGCCCTGGGTGAGAGTTGCTGCTCCTATAAGACCCATGGCCCTGGGTGAGAGCTGCTGCTCCTATAAGACCCATGGCCCTGGTTTATACTTTGCTTCAGTAGAAGTGAAAAACACCTGGTGCTAGGTGTGTGTGTGTGTGTGTGTGTGTGTGTGTGTGTGTGTGTGTGTGTGTGTGTGTGTGTGTGTGTGTGTGTGTGTGTGTGTGTGTGTGTAAAGGGAGGATGATGGAGCTCTGTTTGTGGACGCGGATCATTGAGTACATGGTTTGCTTCCTAAATGGCACCCTATTCCCTATGTAGTGCACTACTTTGGGACTGGGCCCTGGTTAAAAGTAGTGCACTATAGATTTGGGATGCTCTCCATCAACTCTTGGTGTGAGAGGAGACAGAGATGTAATTCACTAGGCTTCTTCTGATTGGTGAGGGAGAATTATACAGTATGGGCCTCTAGGCTCTGTTACTAGGTAGAGTAGAACGACGTCTGGGAAAGAGTGAGTGATGTGACTGGCTGACTGAGTTATTGTGAGCAAACCGAGCAAACGACTGACTGAGTGAGTGAGTGAGTGAGTGAGTGAGTGAATGACTGAGTGAGTGACTGAGTGAACAAGAAGGAGAACAAAACAACATGGAGATCAGTAGTGAGTACCAAAACAACATGGTATATCAGTAGTGTGTACCAAAACAACATGGTATATCAGTAGTGTGTACCAAAACAACATGGTAGATCAGTAGTGAGTACCAAAACAACATGGTAGATCAGTAGTGTGTATCAAAACAACATGGTAGATCAGTAGTGTGTACCAAAACAACATGGAGATCAGTAGTGAGTACCAAAACAACATGGTATATCAGTAGTGAGTACCAAAACAACATGGTATATCAGTAGTGTGTACCAAAACAACATGGTATATCAGTAGTGTGTATCAAAACAACATGGTATATCAGTAGTGTGTATCAAAACAACATGGAGATCAGTAGTGAGTACCAAAACAACATGGTAGATCAGTAGTGTGTACCAAAACAACATGGAGATCAGTAGTGAGTACCAAAACAACATGGAGATCAGTAGTGTGTACCAAAACAACATGGAGATCAGTAGTGTGTACCAAAACAACATGGAGATCAGTAGTGAGTACCAAAACAACATGGAGATCAGTAGTGAGTACCAAAACAACATGGTATATCAGTAGTGAGTACCAAAACAACATGGTAGATCAGTAGTGTGTACCAAAACAACATGGAGATCAGTAGTGAGTACCAAAACAACATGGTAGATCAGTAGTGAGTACCAAAACAACATGGTAGATCAGTAGTACCATGTCCATTGGAGACCTTCTTCCCCGGCGTTGTTTTGTTTTTCCGCTGTGAGGACGGACAGGAAGTTGAGTTGTGGCTGTGAGCTGACATCCTGTCGTCACACTCCTCCTCTTCATCATCTTCATCCTCCAGATCCACATCATCCTGGGCACTCCCAAAGTACGCCATGTTGCCTGGCAACGCAGCCGAGCCTGAGAGGGAGGATGGGAGGGAGGAGAGTAGAGAGGGGGAGCACAGACAGAGGGATGGGCATGGAGGAAGAGAGGGACAGAGAGAGGGATGGGCATGGAGGAAGAGAGGGACAGAGAGAGGGATGGGCATGGAGGAAGAGAGGGACAGAGAGAGGGATGGGCATGGAGGAAGAGAGGGACAGACAGAGGGATGGGCATGGAGGAAGAGAGGGACAGAGAGAGGGATGGGCATGGAGGAAGAGAGGGACAGAGAGAGGGGTGGGCATGGAGGAAGAGAGGGACAGACAGAGGGATGGGCATGGAGGAAGAGAGGGACAGAGAGAGGGATAGGTATGGAGGAAGAGAGGGACAGAGAGAGGGATGGGCATGGAGGAAGAGAGGGACAGAGAGAGGGAAACAGATGCCTTTAGAAAGGAGTCTGCAGCACACAACTGAGCCGATATTACCACTAGCAACAAGAACATAGCACATAGCAACAAGAACATAGCACATAGCAACTAGCCGTAGCAACAAGAACATTCATTTATTGCAACTCAAACACATTTTGACGTAGAGATACTCAACACAATGATGTAGAGCTCTTATTGCAGTATGACTTGGTTTGAGGCCCTTGTTGGCATGGAAAATGCCAGATGTGCTTCAATCTTCCTCTGACCAGGAAATCAGCTGTCATTTTCTGTTTATTTTCCAATTCTACACGCTGAATCAGCATCGTTGGTCGACACCCAGCAGGTGATCACATGGCCACACCGACACGGTGTGTTTAGTTCTTTACTCATCTCCATCTATACTACCCACCTCCCTCCTCATCTCCATCTATACTACCCACCTCCCTCCTCATCTCCATCTATACTACCCACCTCCCTCCTCATCTCCATCTATACTACCCACCTCCCTCCTCATCTCCATCTATACTACCCACCTCCCTCCTCATCTCCATCTATACTACCCACCTCCCTCCTCATCTCCATCTATACTACCCACCTCCCTCCTCATCTCCATCCATACTACCCACCTCCCTCATCTCCATCTATACTACCCACCTCCCTCCTCATCTCCATCTATACTACCCACCTCCCTCCTCATCTCCATCTATACTACCCACCTCCCTCCTCATCTCCATCTATACTACCCACCTCCCTCCTCATCTCCATCTATACTACCCACCTCCCTCCTCATCTCCATCTATACTACCCACCTCCCTCCTCATCTCCATCTATACTACACACCTCCCTCCTCATCTCCATCTATACTACCCACCTCCCTCCTCATCTCGATCTATACTACCCACCTCCCTCCTCATCTCCATCTATACTACCCACCTCCCTCCTCATCTCCATCTATACTACACACCTCCCTCCTCATCTCCATCTATACTACCCACCTCCCTCCTCATCTCCATCTATACCACCCACCTCCCTCCTCATCTCCATCTATACTACCCACCTCCCTCCTCATCTCCATCTATACTACCCACCTCCCTCCTCATCTCCATCCATACTACCCACCTCCCTCCTCATCTCCATCTATACTACCCACCTCCCTCCTCATCTCCATCTATACTACCCACCTCCCTCCTCATCTCCATCTATACTACCCACCTCCCTCCTCATCTCCATCTATACTACCCACCTCCCTCCTCATCTCCATCTATACTACCCACCTCCCTCCTCATCTCCATCCATACTACCCACCTCCCTCCTCATCTCCATCTATACTACCCACCTCCCTCCTCATCTCCATCTATACTACCCACCTCCCTCCTCATCTCCATCTATACTACCCACCTCCCTCCTCATCTCCATCTATACTACCCACCTCCCTCCTCATCTCCATCTATACTACCCACCTCCCTCCCCATCTCCATCCATACTACCCACCTCCCTCCTCATCTCCATCTATACTACCCACCTCCCTCCTCATCTCCATCTATACTACCCACCTCCCTCCTCATCTCCATCTATACTACCCACCTCCCTCCTCATCTCCATCTATACTACCCACCTCCCTCCCCATCTCCATCCATACTACCCACCTCCCTCCTCATCTCCATCTATACTACCCACCTCCCTCCTCATCTCCATCTATACTACCCACCTCCCTCCTCATCTCCATCTATACTACCCACCTCCCTCCTCATCTCCATCTATACTACCCACCTCCCTCCTCATCTCCATCTATACTACCCACCTCCCTCCTCATCTCCATCCATACTACCCACCTCCCTCCTCATCTCCATCTATACTACCCACCCCCCTCCTCATCTCCATCTATACTACCCACCTCCCTCCTCATCTCCATCCATACTACCCACCTCCCTCCTCATCTCCATCTATACTACCCACCTCCCTCCTCATCTCCATCTATACTACCCACCTCCCTCCTCATCTCCATCTATACTACCCATCTCCCTCCTCATCTCCATCTATACTACCCACCTCCCTCCTCATCTCCATCTATACTACCCACCTCCCTCCTCATCTCCATCTATACTACCCACCTCCCTCCTCATCTGCATCTATACTACCCACCTCCCTCCTCATCTCCATCCATACTACCCACCTCCCTCCTCATCTCCATCTATACTACCCACCTCCCTCCTCATCTCCATCCATACTACCCACCTCCCTCCTCATCTCCATCTATACTACCCACCTCCCTCCTCATCTCCATCCATACTACCCACCTCCCTCCTCATCTCCATCTCCATCCATACTACCCACCTCCCTCCTCATCTGCATCTATACTACCCACCTCCCTCCTCATCTCCATCCATACTACCCACCTCCCTCCTCATCTCCATCCATACTACCCACCTCCCTCCTCATCTCCATCTCCATCCATACTACCCACCTCCCTCCTCATCTCCATCCATACTACCCACCTCCCTCCTCATCTCCATCTATACTACCCACCTCCCTCCTCATCTCCATCTCCATCCATACTACCCACCTCCCTCCTCATCTCCATCCATACTACCCACCTCCCTCCTCATCTCCATCCATACTACCCACCTCCCTCCTCATCTCCATCTCCATCCATACTACCCACCTCCCTCCTCATCTCCATCCATACTACCCACCTCCCTCCCCATCTCCATCTATACTACCCACCTCCCTCCTCATCTCCATCTCCATCTATACTACCCACCTCCCTCCTCATCTCCATCTCCATCCATACTACCCACCTCCCTCCTCATAGTTGTAATCACGAGGAATAAAGACCACACCCGATATCCTTGTATTAAAAATGTTTCCACCGTCTCTATGCACACTCACAGGACTCTGCACACTCTCACACACTGAAACTCCAACTCACACACAACATGCACACACTGTCACATTGGCACAAATTATTCGGGAGACAGGCGCAGGAATGCGTAATAGTAAAATTAAACCCAAATTACGGCGTGCTGAGTAAAGGAACAGGGACGAAGACCAAACAAACACTTAAAAAATAACACAGGGTAGAATCCCAAAACAAAAGAGCGAGGAGTTCCTCAGATAAATAATGATTAACACGCAGGACGAGACCCGTAATCATCTGCGCACAATGGTACGAAAGCCAAAACACACAGCACAGGTAGTCAAACATCCCAACAGCCCAATGGAAACCAAAGGGAACACTTATACAAGTACTAATCAGTGGGAACAGGGGCCAGGTAACCGTAATGAACGTTCCGGAGGGATCCGTGACACACACATTTATACTGACTCTACACACACACATTTATACTGACTCTACACACACACACATTTATACTGACTCTACACACACACACATTTATACTGACTCTACACACACACACATTTATACTGAATCTACACACACACACATTTATACTGACTCTACACACACACACACACACATTTATACTGACTCTACACACACACACACATTTATACTGACTCTACACACACACACACATTTATACTGACTCTACACACACACACATTTATACTGACTCTACACACACACACACATTTATACTGAATCTACACACACACACATTTATACTGACTCTACACACACACACACACACATTTATACTGACTCTACACACACACACACATTTATACTGACTCTACACACACACACATTTATACTGACTCTACACACACACATTTATACTGACTCTACACACACACATTTATACTGACTCTACACACACACACATTTATACTGACTCTACACACACACACTTTTATACGGACTCTACACACACACACATTTATACTGACTCTACACACATTTATACTGACTCTACACACACACACTTTTATACGGACTCTACACACACACACATTTATACTGACTCTACACACATTTATACTGACTCTACACACACACACATTTATACTGACTCTACACACATTTATACTGACTCTACACACATTTATACTGACTCTACACACACACACATTTATACTGACTCTACACACATTTATACTGACTCTACACACATTTATACTGACTCTACACACATTTATACTGACTCTACACACATTTATACTGACTCTACACACATTTATACTGACTCTACACACATTTATACTGACTCTACACACATTTATACTGACTCTACACACATTTATACTGACTCTACACACATTTATACTGACTCTACACACATTTATACTGACTCTACACACATTTATACTGACTCTACACACATTTATACCGACTCTACACACATTTATACTGACTCTACACACACACACATTTATACTGACTCTACACACACACACACATTTATACTGACTCTACACACACACACACATTTATACTGACTCTACACACACACACATTTATACTGACTCTACACACATTTATACTGACTCTACACACATTTATACTGACTCTACACACATTTATACTGACTCTACACACATTTATACTGACTCTACACACACATTTATACTGACTCTACACACATTTATACTGACTCTACACACACACACACATTTATACTGACTCTACACACACACACACACATTTATACTGACTCTACACACACACACACATTTATACTGACTCTACACACACACACATTTATACTGACTCTACACACATTTATACTGACTCTACACACACACACATTTATACCGACTCTACACACATTTATACTGACTCTACACACACACACAGTCACATACAATCATAATTTACACTGCTGCTACTCTGTTTGTCATATATCCTGATGCCTAGTCACCTTACTCCTCTACATATCTACCTCCATCACTCCAGTGTCCCTGTACATTGTTAATATGGTACTGAACTGACCCTGTATATAGTATGTTTACCCCTCTACATATCTACCTCTATAACTCCAGTATCCCTGTACATTGTTAATATGGTACTGAACTGACCCTGTATATAGTATGTTTACCCCTCTACATATCTACCTCTATCACTCCAGTATCCCTGTACATTGTTAATATGGTACTGAACTGACCCTGTATATAGTATGTTTACCCCTCTACATATCTACCTCTATCACTCCAGTGTCCCTGTACATTGTTAATATGGTACTGAACTGACCCTGTATATAGTATGTTTACCCCTCTACATATCTACCTCTATCACTCCAGTATCCCTGTACATTGTTAATATGGTACTGAACTGACCCTGTATATAGTATGTTTACCCCTCTACATATCTACCTCCATCACTCCAGTATCCCTGTACATTGTTAATATGGTACTGAACTGATCCTGTATATAGTATGTTTACCCCTCTACATATCTACCTCTATCACTCCAGTATCCCTGTACATTGTTAATATGGTAATGAACTGATCCTGTTTACAGCTTCTTACTTTCTCCTGTTCTTTTTATTTCTTATTTTTATATCTCCCGTGTTTTTGTTCTACCTTGTTATTTTTAGTACCACATTGATATTGATTACTGCATTGTTGGGTTTAGAGTTTGTTAAAAAAGGCATTTCACTGTATTTGTGCACGTGACATTAAAACACATCTGGACACACCACATGTCTATAGGACACCCTGTATTAACAGCCCCTGGGCCATGACACTAACCAACCAACCCTGGAGGCATCAGCTGAAGCTAATGACAGGAAGCATCCCAAATGGCACCCTATTCTCTACATAGTGCCCTACTTTTGATCAAGACCCATATGGCTCTGGTCAAAAAGTATGCACTTCAGTCTGTACGTGCCCTAGTCACAAGTAGTGCACTATGTAGGGAATAGGGTGCCATTTGGGACGAAGACAGCTCCCTCCGTCCCCCCGACCTCCCTCTAGTCCACCATGACGATGATCCTCACTGAGAGGAGACCCCAGGCTACTGCCCTCCTCACAATGGAGAGCCTGTTCAGCCTACTCAGCCCTCATCTCGGCCCAAGGGCAAATGAATGGCCATTTATCCTCTCTGAAGGTCAGCGGGTCCATGGCACTGCATGCCTGCCGCCTGGGCTGCCATGTGATCGTGCATTGGGGAGATAGTATGCAGAGTTGCATGGTGGGCTAGTAATTGATTGCAGTTAGGCTTTGCATTGGGGCTGGTGTGAATGTGTACGGGCATTGAGGAAAGATTCCATTGAGTTGCATGGGCTAGACCAAGATAATCGATCAGAAAAGCAATCATGATAATATAGTTGCATGGGCTAGACCAAGATAATCGATCAGAAAGGCAATCATGATAATATAGTTGCATGGGCTAGACCAAGATAATCAATCAGAAAGGCAATCATGATAATATAGTTGCATGGGCTAGACCAAGATAATCGATCAGAAAGGCAATCATGATAATATAGTTGCATGGGAGAGAAAAACGCTGAGCTTTAATGCCAGTGTGCATTTGTACTGCTTTCCATAATGCTACATGTTGAAGTATGACACTTGACATAAGACTAGTCTGAGCAGCAGGTGGGCAGGTATTTGCTGTTCCTGGTGGTATGTGAGCTGGTTGGTAATGTGGTGTACTGTAAGCTGGTTGGTATTGTAGTGTACTGTGAGCTGGTTGGTATTATAGTGTACTGTGAGTGTGAGCTGATTGGTATTATAGTGTACTGTGAGTGTGAGCTGATTGGTATTATAGTGTACTGTGAGTGTGAGCTGGTTGGTATTGTAGTGTACTGTGACTGTGAGCTGGTTGGTATTGTAATGTACTGTGAGCTGGTTGGTATTGTAGTGTACTGTGCGCTGGTTGGTATTGTAGTGTACTGTGAGTGTGAGCTGGTTGGTATTGTAGTGTACTGTGAGTGTGAGATGGTTGGTATTGTAGTAGACTGTGAGTGTGAGCTAGTTGGTATTGTAGTGTACTGTGAGCTGGTTGGTATTGTAGTGTACTGTGAGCTGGTTGGTATTGTAGTGTACTGTGAGCTGGTTGGTACTGTAGTGTACTGTGAGCTGGTTGGTATTGTAGTGTACTGTAAGCTGGTTGGTAATGTAGTGTACTGTGAGTGTGAGCTGGTTGGAAATGTAGTATACTGTGAGCTGGTTGGTATTGTAGTGTACTGTGAGCTGGTTGGCATTATAGTGTACTGTGAGTGTGAGCTGGTTGGTATTGTAGTGTACTGTGACTGTGAGCTGGTTTGTATTGTAGTGTACTGTGAGCTGGTTGGTATTGTAGTGTACTGTGAGCTGGTTGGTATTGTAGTGTACTGTGAGTGTGAGCTGGTTGGTGTTGTAGCATACTGTGAGTGTGAGCTGGTTGGTATTGTAGTGTACTGTGAGCTGGTTGGTATTGTAGTATACTGTGAGCTGGTTTGTATTGTAGTGTACTGTGAGCTGGTTGGTATTGTAGTGTACTGTGAGCTGGTTGGTATTGTAGTGTACTGTGAGTGTGAGCTGGTTGGTATTGTAGTGTACTGTGACTGTGAGCTGGTTTGTATTGTAGTGTACTGTGAACTGGTTGGTATTGTAGTATACTGTGAGCTGGTTGGTATTGTAGTGTACTGTGAGCTGGTTGGTATTGTAGTATACTGTGAGCTGGTTGGTATTGTAGTGTACTGTGACTGTGAGCTGGTTTGTATTGTAGTGTACTGTGAGCTGGTTGGTATTGTAGTATACTGTGAGCTGGTTGGTATTGTAGTGTACTGTGAGCTGGTTGGTATTATAGTATACTGTGACTGTGAGCTGGTTTGTATTGTAGTGTACTGTGAGCTGGTTGGTATTGTAGTATACTGTGAGCTGGTTGGTATTGTAGTGTACTGTGAGCTGGTTGGTATTATAGTGTACTGTGAGTGTGAGCTGATTGGTATTATAGTGTACTGTGAGTGTGAGCTGATTGGTATTATAGTGTACTGTGAGTGTGAGCTGGTTAGTATTGTAGCATACTGTGAGTGTGAGCTGGTTGGTACTGTAGTGTACTGTGAGCTGGTTGGTAGTGTAGTGTACTGTGAGCTGGTTGGTAGTGTAGTGTACTGTGAGATGGTTGGTAGTGTAGTGTACTGTGAGATGGTTGGTATTATAGTGTACTGTGAGCTGGTTGGTAGTGTAGTGTACTGTGAGATGGTTGGTAGTGTAGTGTACTGTGAGATGGTTGGTATTGTAGTGTACTGTGAGCTGGTTGGTATTATAGTATATTGTGATCTGGTTGGTATTGTAGTGTACTGTGAGCTGGTTGGTATTGTAGTGTACTGTGAGCTGGTTGGTATTGTAGTGTACTGTGAGCTGGTTGGTATTGTAGTGTACTGTGAGTGTGAGCTGGTTGGTACTGTAGTGTACTGTGTGTGTCAGCTGGTTGGTACTGTAGTGTACTGTGAGCTGGTTGGTACTGTAGTGTACTGTGAGCTGGTTGGTATTGTAGTGTACTGTGAGCTGGTTGGTACTTTAGTGTACTGTGAGCTGGTTGGTACTGTAGTGTACTGTGAGCTGGTTGGTACTGTAGTGTACTGTGAGCTGGTTGGTACTGTAGTGTACTGGTTGGTACTGTAGTGTACTGTGAGCTGGTTGGTACTGTAGTGTACTGTGAGCTGGTTGGTATTGTAGTGTACTGTGAGCTGGTTGGTACTTTAGTGTACTGTGAGCTGGTTGGTAGTGTAGTGTACTGTGAGCTGGTTGGTACTGTAGTGTACTGTGAGCTGGTTGGTATTGTAGTGTACTGTGAGCTGGTTGGTACTGTAGTGTAACGTTGTGTGGGCCGCTGACTGTAAGTGATTTATTAGCCGGTTGACTGGGTTTTCCGTCTCCTTGCCATAGGAAAGGCTAATATATTCTACAGGCCTTTAGGCTATAGGCTTACTCTGTCTACGTCCCAAATGGGGCACGTCCTTTGTAGTGCACTACTTTTGAACAGGACCCATAAGGCTCTGGTGAAAAGTAGTGCACTACATAGGGAATAGGGTCCCCATAGGACTCTGGTCAACAGTAGTGCACTACATAGGGAATAGGGTGCCCATAGGACTCTGGTCAAGAGTAGTGCACCACATAGGGAATAGGGTCCCCATAGGACTCTGGTCAACAGTAGTGCACTACATAGGGAATAGGGTCCCCATAGGACTCTGGTCAACAGTAGTTCACTACATAGGGAATAGGGTCCCCATAGGACTCTGGTCAACAGTAGTTCACTACATAGGGAATAGGGTCCCCATAGGACTCTGGTCAACAGTAGTTCACTACATAGGGAATAGGGTGCCCATAGGACTCTGGTCAAGAGTAGTGCACCACATAGGGAATAGGGTGCCATTTGGGATGCCACTATGGAAAATATTTAGTTAAAATAGAGGCAAGGATAGAAACAGCTGCTAATAAAGCTGGTGGTTTTCTTCCCTTTTCCTCTATAATAAATGAGGATATAGTGTTACAGGAAACACATTATTACTCCAATAAATGCAAATAAAGACACATTATTTACCAACGGTAAAGTACAGCAGGACTCATTCATTCACTTCCTGGTGTGTTACATGTACCTTGTCTACAATAGTGTTGTGCTAGATGTAACTAACCTTGGTGGTGCCCTGAGGAGTGTCTTGAAGTTAAATGTAGAGTAAACTAGTGTTAGATTCAGATGGACCAAAAGGGCAGAATGGAAAATGTGACCTAGGTAAGGGGTCTTTAGTCATTTTCTGTTCATTTCCTGATGATTGTACATGTTGAATCACCGCCGTTTGTCGACACCCAGCAGGTGATGTGCAGTGCAGAGCTGTCATTCGTTATAGTATGTCTTGTCCTTAACTGCTCTGTGGAAGAGCTTTGGTTTTCTTGTCAACAGAGGCTTAACAACCCAGCAGGGGTCTATAACATAACGGGTTTGTCAATCAGTCAGTCAGCCAGCCAGCCAGCTAGCCATTCAGTCCGCCAGCCAGTCAGCCAGCCAGTCTGTCTCCCAGTCAGCCAGCCAGTCAGCCATTCAGCCAGTCTGTCTCCCAGTCAGCTAGCCAGTCAGCCATTCAGCCAGTCTGTCTCCCAGTCAGCCAGCCAGTCTGTCTCCCAGTCAGCTAGCCAGTCAGCCATTCAGCCAGTCTGTCTCCCAGTCAGCCAGCCAGTCTGTCTCCCAGTCAGCCAGCCAGTCTGTCTCCCAGTCAGCCATTCAGTTCACCAGTCCGCATGGTCAGCCAGACAGCCAGCCAGTCAGTCAGTCAGGTACACTAATTCACCAGGGCTCAGCGGGAGACAGGCTGAAGAGAAAGGCTGATTTGTTTACAGCAGCAGTCTGTTTGTCAGTCTGTCTCAGGAGAGCTCCTCTAACAGGCCTGCTGTTTCCTGGCTGCCTAGAGATCTGATAACAGGCCTGCTGTCTCCATGAATACACAGCAGGGTTTGTTACACAGTGTACTGTGACTATACAAGTGTGAAGATGCTCTTTCTGCACAAGAGAGATTTGCTTATTTGCTCATGGTGGCGCAATGCGCAGGATGACAGGATGCCATAGCTCTCTGTTGTTCATGACAGCTAGTATAATAGGTCAATAAATAAAGAGACATGGATTATTTTCTTCCTCACAACAATGATGTGAAAGTAGAGTACACTGGGGGATAAATCATATATATTTCCTACATCCTGTCACGCCCTGACCATAGAGAGCTGTTTATTATCTATGTTGGTTGGGTCGGGGTGTGATTTAGGGTGGGTTATCTAGGGGAATTGTATATCTATGTTGGCCTGCTACGATCCCCAATCAGAGGCAGCTGTTAATCGTTGTCTCTGGTTGGGGATCATATTTAGGTAGCCATTTCCCCCATTGTATTTGTGGGATCTTGACTATGTTTGTGTGTAGTTGCTTTCTGCACGGCATGTAGCTTCACGTTTAGTTTATTCGCTTGATTGTTTTTTGTGCTTTAAGTTTCTCTTATAAATAAAATGATGGAAACATACCACGCTGCATCTTGGTCCACTCATTTCAACGACCGTGACACATCCGGCCTGTGACGGGGAGTCCCACAGGGTGGCGCACAGCATCGTCCGGGTTTGGCCGGGGTAGGCCGTCATTGTAAATAATAATTTGTTCTTAACTGACTTGCCTAGTTAAATAAAGGTTCAATAAAAGGTTAAATAAAGGTTAAATAAAGGTTAAATAAAGGTTCAATAAAGGTTCAATAAAGGTTCAATTTAAAAAATACAGAGAATACAGAGTTCTGGTGTCTTCAGGATTCTACTGTCATTTATGTTCTCCTACAGTCAGTTTGTACACATCACAATACCTCAGGCCTGGATTATGTTCAGTGTTATTTGGTAGATGACTTAGTGAAAATCACTGCACAATACTGGATTATGTTCAGTGTTATTTGGTAGATTACTTAGTGAAAATCACTACACAATACTGTACATGCAGCCTATGCATTTGACTGACTGTATTCGATTGAACATCTATCAAATGGAGATTAATTCATATTCTGACTTGACACGCTCAACATTTAAATGCTTGTTCTTGGATTTTATGCAGCTTTCCAAGTTAAATAGATGTAAATAAAGGAGCTTTCATCGTGTTGGAAATAATTGACTACTTTTCCCAGCTAGACTTTTAGACTGATATCCAATGAGCATATGAAGTCATGTCTGTGTGAAAGATCAGTTGGTCGGTTGGAAAGCACTGCTTTAAAACACAACGACTACATCCCAAATGGCACCCTATTCCCTATATAGTGCACTAGTCAGAAGTAATATTTAGGGAATAAGGTGCAATTTGGGACGCAACCAACAGCTAGTGCTGCTGCTGTTGTTCCATTGACACCACTACTATACTGTTCCATTGACACTCCACTGCTATACTGTTCCATTGACACCACTACTATACTGTTCCATTGACACTCCACTGCTATACTGTTCTATTGACACCACTACTATACTGTTCCATTGACACTCCACTACTATACTGTTCCATTGACACTCCACTACTATACTGTTCCATTGACACTCCACTACTATACTGTTCTATTGACACCACTACTATACTGTTCCATTGACACCACTACTATACTGTTCCATTGACACCACTACTATACTGTTCCATTGACACCACTACTATACTGTTCCATTGACACTCCACTACTATACTGTTCCATTGACACCACTACTATACTGTTCCATTGACACTCCACTACTATACTGTTCCATTGACACTCCACTACTATACTGTTCCATTGACACCACTACTATACTGTTCCATTGACACCACTACTATACTGTTCCATTGTCACTCCACTACTATACTGTTCCATTGACACTCCACTACTATACTGTTCCATTGACACCACTACTATACTGTACTATTGACACCACTACTATACTGTTCCATTGACACTCCGCTACTATACTGTTCCATTGACACTCCACTGCGATACTGTTCTATTGACACCACTACTATATTGTTCCATTGACACTCCACTACTATACTGTTCCATTGACACTCCACTACTATACTGTTCCATTGACACTCCACTACTATACTGTTCCATTGACACTCCACTACTATACTGTTCCATTGACACTCCTACTATACTGTTCCATTGACACCACTACTATACTGTTCCATTGACACTCCACTGCTATACTGTTCCATTGACACCACTACTATACTGTTCCATTGACACTCCACTACTATACTGTTCCATTGACACCACTACTATACTGTTCCATTGACACTCCACTACTATCCTGTTCCATTGACACTCCACTACTATACTGTTCTATTGACACTCCACTACTATACTGTTCCATTGACACTCCACTACTATACTGTTCCATTGACACTCCACTACTATACTGTTCCATTGACACCACCACTACTATACTGTTCCATTGACACCACTACTATACTGTTCCATTGACACCACACTACTATATTGTTCCATTGACACTCCACTGCTATACTGTTCTATTGACACCACTACTATACTGTTCCATTGACACTCCACTACTATACTGTTCCATTGACACTCCACTACTATACTGTTCCATTGACACCACTACTATACTGTTCCATTGACACCACTACTATACTGTTCCATGGACACCACTACTATACTGTTCCATTGACACTCCACTACTATACTGTTCCATTGACACTCCACTGCTATACTGTTCCATTGACACCACTACTATACTGTTCTATTGACACCACTGCTATACTGTTCCATTGACACCACTACTATACTGTTCCATTGACACTCCACTACTATACTGTTCCATTGACACTCCACTACTATACTGTTCCATTGACACCACTACTATACTGTTCCATTGACACCACTACTATACTGTTCCATGGACACCACTACTATACTGTTCCATTGACACCACTACTATACTGTTCCATGGACACCACTACTATACTGTTCCATTGACACTCCACTACTATACTGTTCCATTGACACCACTACTATACTGTTCCATGGACACCACTGCTATACTGTTCCATTGACACCACTACTATACTGTTCCATTGACACCACTACTATACTGTTCCATTGACACCACTACTATACTGTTCCATGGACATCACTACTATACTGTTCCATTGACACTCCACTACTATACTGTTCCATTGACACCACTACTATACTGTTCCATGGACACCACTGCTATACTGTTCCATTGACACCACTACTATACTGTTCCATTGACACCACTGCTATACTGTTCCATTGACACCACTGCTATACTGTTCCATTGACACCACTACTATACTGTTCCATTGACACTCCACTACTATACTGTTCCATTGACACCACTACTATACTGTTCCATGGACACCACTACTATACTGTTCCATTGACACTCCACTACTCTACTGTTCCATTGACACTCCACTGCGATACTGTTCCATTGACACTCCACTTCTATACTGTTCCATTGACACCACTACTATACTGTTCCATTGACACTCCACTACTATACTGTTCCATTGACACTCCACTGCTATACTGTTCCATTGATACTCCACTACTATACTGTTCCATTGACACTCCACTGCTATACTGTTCCATTGACACTCCACTACTATACTGTTCCATTGACACTCCACTGCTATACTATTCCATTGACACTCCACTACTATACTGTTCCATTGACACTCCACTACTATACTGTTCCATTGACACTCCACTACTATACTGTTCTATTGACACCACTACTATACTGTTCCATTGACACTCCACTACTATACTGTTCCATTGACACTCCACTACTATACTGTTCCATTGACACTCCACTACTATACTGTTCCATTGACACTCCACTGCTATACTGTTCTATTGACACCACTACTATACTGTTCCATTGACACTCCACTACTATACTGTTCCATTGACACTCCACTACTATACTGTTCCATTGACACCACTACTATACTGTTCCATTGACACCACTACTATACTGTTCCATTGACACCACTACTATACTGTTCCATTGACACTCCACTACTATACTGTTCCATTGACACTCCACTACTATACTGTTCCATTGACACTCCACTACTATACTGTTCCATTGACACTCCACTACTATACTGTTCCATTGACACCACTACTATACTGTTCCATTGACACTCCACTACTATACTGTTCCATTGACACTCCACTACTATACTGTTCCATTGACACTCCACTACTATACTGTTCCATTGACACTCCACTACTATACTGTTCCATTGACACCACTACTATACTGTTCCATTGACACTCCACTACTATACTGTTCCATTGACACCACTACTATACTGTTCCATTGACACCACTACTATACTGTTCCATTGACACTCCACTACTATACTGTTCCATTGACACTCCACTACTATACTGTTCCATTGACACTCCACTACTATACTGTTCCATTGACACTCCACTACTATACTGTTCCATTGACACTCCACTACTATACTGTTCCATTGACACCACTACTATACTGTTCCATTGACACTCCACTACTATACTGTTCCATTGACACCACTACTATACTGTTCCATTGACACCACTACTATACTGTTCCATTGACACTCCACTACTATACTGTTCCATTGACACTCCACTACTATACTGTTCCATTGACACTCCACTACTATACTGTTCCATTGACACTCCACTACTATACTGTTCCATTGACACCACTACTATACTGTTCCATTGACACCACTACTATACTGTTCCATTGACACCACTACTATACTGTTCCATTGACACCACTACTATACTGTTCCATTGACACCACTACTATACTGTTCCATTGACACCACTACTATACTGTTCCATTGACACTCCACTGCTATACTGTTCTATTGACACCACTACTATACTGTTCCATTGACACCACTACTATACTGTTCCATTGACACCACTACTATACTGTTCCATTGACACCACTGCTATACTGTTCCATTGACACTCCACTACTATACTGTTCCATTGACACCACTACTATACTGTTCCATTGACACCACTACTATACTGTTCCATTGACACCACTGCTATACTGACAAGTTACAGAGATAGAGACACAGATCAGCATGAATGTATTCTCTGATTTGGTACGTAAGTTTCAGTGTTTGTCTGGTTTGACTGGCTATTCCAACCCCTTCATCACTAGATGAATAGGATAAGCCACTGAGACATATTCAAGGCTGTCTGGAACCTGAAGCTGTCACTAACTTTTTCAGTGGGAAAAGAGATTTGTGTTTGAGGTTGAGGTTGAGGTTAGGAGGAAGCCAACCCACAGTATAATGGACTGTAATTCAGATCCACCCTGGGACTGGAGCCAGACCAGACACTCTAAATACTTAGCACAGTTACAGGCCACTTAAAGGGAACACCATCATAAAACCAGAACTGTGTCCCTAGTGGCACCCTATTCCATACATAGCGCACTACTTACTGCATTAGCCTATGACATTGAAGCATTACTTCCTCGTGAGCTCGTGTTCCGCATTCGACCAATAAGCTTACGCGACAGGTTGCCAAGTCAGCCCACGACTAAAACTGTTGAACACGTGTACAATCCACTTCACAGTAGTACATGAGGGAACACACACACACACACACACACACACACACACACACACACACACACAGCACTTCAACACATAACTGAACTTTGCAATCCAAATGTGTTCATTTGTGTAAAATGGGATTGGACATAAAAGTGCACAGAATGTCACACCTTGATCTGTTTTTCACCTGTCTTGTGCTTGTCTCCACCCCCTACCAGGTGTCTCCGAGGAGGTCTCCACCCCCTACCAGGTGTCTCCGAGGAGGTCTCCACCCCCTACCAGGTGTCTCCGAGAAGGTCTCCACCCCCTACCAGGTGTCTCCGAGGAGGTCTCCACCCCCTACCAGGTGTCTCCGAGGAGGTCTCCACCCCCTACCAGGTGTCTCCGAGGAGGTCTCCACCCCCTACCAGGTGTCTCCGAGGAGGTCTCCACCCCCTACCAGGTGTCTCCGAGGAGGTCTCCACCCCCTACCAGGTGTCTCCGAGGAGGTCTCCACCCCCTACCAGGTGTCTCCGAGGAGGTCTCCATTATCTCCTGTGTATTTATTGCTGCGTTTTCTGTTTGTCTGTTGCCAGTTCGTCTTGTCCTGTCAAGTCCTACCAGCGTGTTCCCTGTGTTTTCCTGTGCTCTAGTTTTTTGTTTCTCCTAGTCTTCCCAGTTCTGACATGTCTGCCTATCATGACCCTGATCATGCCTGTTGTCCTGTACCTGTCTGACTCTGATTTGGATTAGGACTCTTTGCCTGTCTTGACTTACCTTTCCTCTGCCCCTTGTTCTATAATAAACTCTGAGACTCGTACTATCTGCCTCCTGTGTCTGTATCTGGGTCTTAGTCTGAGCCGTGACACAGAAGCCCTTTATATTGTGGTAGGTCTCCCTTGTAAAAGAGCTATTCTGACCTCTACGGAACTTCCTGGATAAATCAAAGTTCCATAAAAACTAAAGGTTGCAGGCCACTCACCTCGTAAACAGAGGAAGGTGAGGAAGTCCTCGGTCTTGGGCTTGCGTCTGGTGAGGTCGCTGAGGGGAGAGGTGGGGCTGGGGGGCAAGAGGGTCTCAGACAGCTTGATCGGTGTGGCACTGGGGGAGCTGGGCTGAGACTGGGCAAACTTCCTCTGAGCCTGCAGCCGTGGTCTGGCAAGGGAGAGAAGAGACATTTTTACATTTACATTCTATGGGCCCTGGTAGTAAACTAGTGCACTGAATAGGGTGTCATTTCTCTTTGGGAAGAGATGAGACAGATATCAATATTACCCAATTACAAATATCCAACTGATTCACTGGGCCAATAAATGGAAGTAATTAGAATATTCCTGCCTTCAGTTGATAATCTCTCTCTCTCTCTCTCTCTCTCTCTCTCTCTCTCTCTCTCTCTTTCTCTCTCTCTCTCTCTCTTCAGTTGATAAGCTCTCTCTCTCTCTTTCAGTTGATAATCTCTCTCTCTCTCTCTCTCTCTCTCTCTCTCTCTCTCTCTCTCTCTCTCTTCAGTTGATAATCTCTCTCTCTCTCTCTTTCAGTTGATAAGCTCTCTCTCTCTCTTCAGTTGATAAGCTCTCTCTCTCTCTTCAGTTGATAAACTCTCTCTCTTCAGTTGATAAACTCTCTCCCTTCAGTTGATAAGCTCCCTCTCTCTCTTCAGTTGATAAGCTTTCTCTCTCTCTCTTTCAGTTGATAAGCTCTCTCTCTCTCTCTCTCTCTCTCTCTCTTTAGTTGATAAGCTCTCTCTCTTTCAGTTGATAAGCTCTCTCTCTCTCTTCTCTGTCTCTCTCACTCTCTCTTCAGTTGATAAGCTCTCTCTCTTCTCTGTCTCGCTCTCTCTCTTCAGTTGATAAGCTCTCTCTCTCTCTCTCTCTCAGTTGATAAGCTCTCTCTCTCTTCAGTTGATAAGGTCTCTCTCTCTCTCTCTTCAGTTGATAAGCTCTCTTTCTTTTCAGGTGATAAGCTCTCACTCTTCAGTTGATAAGCTCTCTCTTCAGTTGATAAGCTCTCTTTCTTTTCAGGTGATAAGCTCTCACTCTTCAGTTGATAAGCTATCTCTCTTCAGTTGATAAGCTCTCTCTCTTCAGTTGATAAGCTCTCTCTCTCTCTTCAGTTGATAAGCTCTCTCCTCTCTCTCTCTTTCAGTTGATAAGCTCTCTATCTCTCTTCAGTTGATAAGCTCGCTCTCTCTCTCTTCAGTTGATAAGCTCTCTCTCTCTTCAGTTGATAAGCTCTCTCTCTCTCTCTTCAGTTGATAAGCTCTCTCTCTCTCTCTTCAGTTGATAAGCACTCTCTATCTCTTCACTTGATAAGCTCTCTCCTCTCTCTTCAGTTGATAAGCTCTCTCTCTCTCTTCAGTTGATAAGCTCTCTCCTCTCTCTATCTCTCTTCAGTTGATAAGCTCTCTCTCTCTCTTCTTCAGTTGATAAGCTCTCTCTCTCTTCAGTTGATAAGCTCTCTCTCTCTCTTCAGTTGATAAGCTCTCTCCTCTCTCTCTCTATCTCTCTTCAGTTGATAAGCTCGCTCTCTCTCTCTTCAGTTGATAAGCTCTCTCTCTCTCTCTCAGTTGATAAGCTCTCTCTCTCTCTTCAGTTGATAAGCTCTCTCTCTCTTCAGTTGATAAGCACTCTCTATCTCTTCACTTGATAAGCTCTCTCCTCTCTCTTCAGTTGATAAGCTCTCTCTCTCTCTTCAGTTGATAAGCTCTCTCCTCTCTCTATCTCTCTTCAGTTGATAA